>NC_054545.1:36791638-36889138 GCF_017654505.1 Polyodon spathula | reverse complement strand
AAAAATTAAAAGAAAACTACCTTTGGTCTCACTCCCAGGAAGCCACTGCAGTTGGGGGAGCCACACTTACACACAGTCTTGCCGTTCCCCAGACACTCCAGGTTGTAGTTGAAGGTGAGCTCCGTGCCTTGAAGGTAAGTTCAAGCATTACTAGCAGGTTATGAGATGTAGGATGTGCGAGCGTGTTTCAACTGTAATATGTCTTCAATGTTTAAACCAGTTTAATTTTGTATACCTACGGCAGAGTCTGAAGGATGATATCTTGAAGTGTAATGCATGCAATGTGTGCATTTGCAAGCATTACACCCTAACCTGGCACAAGTGTGACCGGCACTGGTTACAGAAGGTCTAAGTGGGAACACTGGTTTGGAAAAGAGAAGACGGTAGAGGAGAGTAAGAGAGACGGGAGAAGACTGTAGCTTTGTGTTCGTGTCTCTCACCAGAGGGGATCTCTGCAAGAGCGAAGAGGCCGACCCTGGTGTCCCCGTTCACGGTCCATTTCTGTGTTTCGCAGTTGGGCTGGCAGCTGTGGTTCATGAAGCGGGAGTGATTTCCTTTCGGGCCAGCATCGATGACACGATCCTGAGAAGAGAGGACAACAAAAAAAATACTACAGCAAGCTGAATTTGCGACAAGATTGGTGCCACATTTATCAAGGTATTTACTCAAATTTGCAATTTGCATAACTCTTGTTTTATGTTTTTTTTTTTTTTTTTGGGGGGGGGGGGGGGGGGGGGAATAATCTTAATGTTACAATACTAGTAAACAAATCGAAATACTAATGTCAAAAGCATAAAAAGACAATTAAAATATCTTGCATAAATGCTACATTAAGTGAAACAGAACTCCGAGCTATATTAAAAAGTAGATATTGATAGAATAACTCCTAAGGAAAGCACAGCAACACAAAGCAGCACTGAGAGCTGTGAATGAGCCGGGTGGCGGCAGGGCTCTCACCTTGTCCAGGGTGAGCATGTAGAAGTTGAAGATGTCGAGCTCCTGAGCGTGTTTGATTCTCGCTCGGCACTCCTCTTCATCGATCACCTCCCCCACATACTCATTCACAAAGTCACCCTGGGGATTAAAAAGGGTTGGAATCATGTCTCGTTATAGAACACGATAAAAAAAAAAAAAAGAACAACCTATATTAAACAAACAGAGGTCTGCACATTACCTTTTTGAGGTCGCTCTTGCAGCGCAAGCCCCAGCCCCTGGCCAGGGTCCTGAAGATCTCCAGCTCTGGGTAGAGGCGCTTGGTGAAGCTCTGGTTTTGGCACCGGTCCCCGGCCGGGCACATCTGGGGGTGGCACTCGTACATCAGCATGCGGTTGATGCACTCCGAGTCCAGGCTGCAGGGATTCTCATCCGTCGCCTTGCAGTTACAGCGCGGGATCTCAGACATGTCTGCTGTGAAGATCTGCACCTTCCCCATCGGCCGGTTCACCTGCGACACAGAGCAGAGCGCACACATACATATGCACACGCAGACACACATACATGCGCACACGCAGACACACATACATGCGCACACGCAGACACACATACATGCGCACACGCAGACACACATACATGCGCACACGCAGACACACATACATATGCACACGCAGACACACATACATGCGCACACGCAGACACACATACATGTGCACACGCAGACACACATACATATGCACACGCAGACACACATACATATGCACACGCAGACACACATACATATGCACACGCAGACACACATACATATGCACACGCAGACACACATACATGCACACGCAGACACACATACATGCGCACACGCAGACACACATACATGCGCACACAGACACACATGCGCGCGCACACACACACACAGACCCATGTTAGCAACAGTACCAGCAGTGATGCTGAAGACTTTGGGGGTCAATTCAATTGATCAAAACAGCACTGCCACGTTCAAATGTGAAATTAGGGCCAAATATGGCATCCTGTGTTGGTTTTCCCAGTCAACCCTATTCTAATGATTTAAACGATGGCGGTGTTTAGATTAATTGAAAAGACCACTTGAAGGTTCTTGTAGAGAAACACTGAAACTCCAAAAAAAATAATTAAAATCTCTAATAAACAAACAGCAGCAATCCCCTAATCTAACTGATAAACCATCACACTTATTTACTGAACAAAACTGGTGACCCCCCACAAATACACCACCTCAGTGTATGAAACTTGTTCATGTCTGTACATTCTACTGGAAACTTGTGAAGGCCTGTAGACATTAAACCAATGCCATCCTCAGTAAATTCAGTAGTAAAAAAACACGTGTACAACAAAAGCCAGAGACGATAGTAAGAGAGAGGCAGCAATGCTAAACTCAGAAAACTGCTGTGCACAAAACACCTTGTGGGTACTGGCTGTTTGTATGTTTTTAACACAGTGATAGGACAGGACAATAAACTGTAATAAACCTGTGTCAGGGCTGGTCACTAACTGGACACTGCTGAAACAAGAAGAACAGGATCAAATCATCATAAACACCAGCAAACAATACACAACACAAGCAATCACTGATCAAGACCAGTCATCTACACCAAGTCCACTGTGCCGACCTTGATGTGTCTATAAGGAGGGGGTTTCTTGTCGTTTCTCCGGTCCTCCTGTAGCTGCCTCATTTCCTTCTCTGCTTGCAGCTCGTGGAACCTCTTTGCAGCCTCTTGCAGAGCTGGGGAGAGAAAGAAACTAACACGAGGGAAGAGGCATTCTGAGGAACTGGAGTCCTGTCACGTTTGTGGAAATGCGTGGGAGCAGTCAACAGCTACATTTGCACAGTTTTATCCAAGCGTGTAGTAAATGAGAACTTACTCAGAGTGACTAACCAGCTGTATTCATCGCAGAGAAATTACCAAAAGAACAACATTTACTTTTCACAGAACTCATTAAAGGAAATCTTTGTAAACTATGAGAAGTTTCAAGAGGAATGAATAGGCATGCGTTTCTATTTCACGAAAAAAATCTCTTTATAAAACGTGTGTTCACCTTTAAAATAACATACCATAAGAATACTGTCAGTACAGGGCGGAGATGTGCAACTCTGTGCCTTTCCAGTCTTTGTTACAACCATGACCTTTGTAATTGTTTAGTGGATCAGTTAATCTCCATTGAGGTCCTAAGCAGTAAAATGCTTCATCACTGCCTGGATTCACTAACTCTATTAAGATTACTCTTGGACTAGCCTGTGTTACTTTAGATAATGCAGTCCGAGAAACGTGTGAATCTTGTTCTATGAAACCAGCCGCATAACCGTTAAACCTGCGGAATGCTCCACCCACTCCTAGTGCAGTGGGGATTTCAGCGCTCCGACCCGTACCTTTCTTGTAGGTGGGGTCCACACCCTTCCCCATCTTGTCCTTGTTGCTGGCATCCCCCTCCATGTACGGGAAGACACGCGCCTGATAGGTCCACAGGTAGTCGTCGGAGCCGAAGAAGTGCACAGGGAACTCGCCGATGTCGTGCTTCATGCGCTGGATGTTGGCTGGGATGTTCCGGGGATGGCTCACCTCGGCAGGCCACCACCTTGGATTATTATTATTAGTAGTAATAATAATAATAATAATAATAACAATAACAACAATAATAATATTAATGTGATCGATTTGAAAATGTACAAAGCTAAGCAATAGGACACTGTGCAGTTCTGCGCTGGTTATACAGGAATGGAAATAAGACTCATTGCCTAGCAGTTTGTTCCATTCTGATTTTAATACAGGTTCAATAAGACACTCTTGAGCTTTTATAGCTTTTGAAATTGCCATGCAATAGGGAATCTCATTTCTATGCCTGTTCTGTTTTCCCCAGTCTGGTGAAGAAGAGCTTGCTGACCTGTAGCGCCCCACTTTGACCCACACCACCTCCTTGTAGTGAGGCTTCTTCCCAGCCCGGCAGTCGTTACAGAACCAGCTGCCCTCCGGCATGTCGATGTTCAGACACTCCCGGTGGAAGGCAGCAGGACATGACTCGCAGCACAGCAGACTGCCCCCTGTAGGGAGGGAGGAAGAAGAGCAGATGAGAAGAGAGGGAATCGAACTGAGCAGCCAGCGCCGGGAGCATGGGAAAATTCCTGCTTTAGCAAAAATACAAAGTACCAAACAACACACAGCTAGACAAACACTGCAAGAAAAATACACTGGAATACACGTTAGCATAGCAAACCCCTCCCCCAACATACCCCATCCCCACACACAAACTGAGGAAATATACCAGCAAGCAAGGATCAGTTTCAAACACCCCCCCTAAGCGAAATAATAATAATAATAACAACAATACTACTACTACACACACCTACTAACATTTAAGCAATCCCTACAAAACCAGGAAACTGGTTTAGCAAAACACTTACACAGAGACCCAGCAAGGAAGAAAAAAAAAGCATGCGATATTATTTATCGGGATATATGCATGAACTTCCCAGCCCCTACAAAGTGCCTGCGCTCGCACTCACCTTCAGAGCAGACGAAGCACCAGCTGACATTGACGTGCTCATGGTTGCGGCAGCCCTTGCGTGGGGTGAAGTGGTTGGGACACAGGAAGCTGTTGTTGGCCAGGATCACGCTCCCGGCAGCCATACAGTAATCGTTGGCGTGGTACGCCACGGGACAGCGCACACAGCGGGTCAAGCGTCCTGTGGAACACAGAGAACTGGGACTGAGGCTGCTGACTCCAGCTGCTGTGAACCATCAGGTTCCACAGACAGTCAGAGACTCAACAAACACAAGAGAATATTGTTACACAGCTACAGAGCATGGTCTTTATTATATTTGCTTAACATGTTAGTACTCCTTTTAATATTACTTTGACTTTATTTTTCACCATTAACCATAAAACCAACGGCACTAAAAGACAAGTTACGTCCCTGTGTCAGAACACACTGAGCTCTCTTACACAGCTACCAGAGCCAATTAAGATTCTTCTCGTCTCCTATCCAGGCACTGATCCTACATCAAAGACTGTATCTCTACAAACAATGTCTAGGCTAGATTCCAAGCCAGTTCCCTTTGCAGCTGAGAGACAGGCATGCTACCTATTAGGGCTGGAAATAAGACTCTCATTGCACAGCAGTTTGATCCATCCCTGTTTTTCTTATTTTTAATATTAAGTTTAATAAGACACACGTGAGCTTGATACCTATACACTGTGACTAATGAAGCTTGTATTAACCTCTGGAATGGGTGTAACTGCTATACAATGGGTCTTATTTCCACCCTGTCTGCAGACACTCCTGGGGCTCTTACCCTTGGAGATGGAGGGGTTCGCAGGGTTGGTGATGTAGCAGGACAGGCAGACGTGCAGGGAGCAGCGGAAGCTGTGGTTCTGGGGCACGGTCGGGGCGTGCTTGGTGATGCAGTCCATGTGGTAGAACTTGCCGCACACTGGAATAATGCACCGCTTCACGTCCGGCCCAGGCTTCTTACACACGAAGCAGGTGTGGATCCCTGCACAGATACAAAGCACACAGGACAGTTTGGACAGCACTATGCAAAAGCATAATATACAAAACATTCTCTTTCAACAGCATGCACAAAAAAAGAAAAAAAAAGGAAAAAAAACAACACATTACTAAATTTGTATCCGGCCCGGGAAATGGAGCACATAAAGCATATAAAAAATATATAAAATAAATCAAGACTTAATATCAGTAATATGGAATTCAGAAGCATGTACATTAAGTAATTTTTTTTTTGGCGTTCACTGTATCATCACAATGGGTAACTAGTTGTAAAATGTCAAAGCAAAGCCCCAGATAGATGAAACGGCAGAGACTGACCAGAAGTGCATTCGTTGCAGATGAACCTCCCCTTAGGCATCTCCGACAGGCCGATGCACTGCAGGTGGAATGCCCCGCAGCACTGGCTCTCACACAGCAGAAGCTCTCCGGGCTTCTCACACACCTGCCAGGGGAATCACACAAGCAACCGTTCAAATCTTACTGACCAACCTGTTCTTTCAAACTGCTTCTTTCTTTTCATGCCTATTGTGCAGTTTCTCCCTCCCCCTCAATGAATGAAGATGTGGGAGGAGCTATAACCTGCCACTTTCTATACAGCCCCCCCCTTCATTCAGCCCATTCCTTCTAACCACACCCACTGCCCTCCAGTCCCCACCCCCTTACCTGGCACACATTCTCCTTCATGGAAGCGGCGCCACCTTTCTCTCCTGGAGGCTTCTTATTGGTCGGGACCCCCAGCTCGCACTGGAAGACCTCCTCTTTCACTGTCACAGCGCTGTCTTCACAAGGCTGTCCAGAGGAGCAGATCTGAGGAAACACAGAGAGGAGAAGGGGCGTTAGTGGGGAGCAGGGAAGCTTCAGTCATATCCATAGGATAGAGGCAAATTATATAGAGAGAGAAACGTGGAGTATTACCCGAGGCTCGGGAGCTGCCTCAGTGGATTCCCTGAGACCCCCCTCTTCCTCGGAGGCGCTGGGGGAACTTTTCTTGTGCAACACAGGGGAGGAAACCCGCCTCCTCCTCTTGTTGTTTCGATCGGGGTGCAGTGCTGAGGATGTGGAGGTACAGGACAGCTGTTAATGGAAACGTCTAGCTGCACGCACATAAGCTAGCCCCATAGAAACAACCACAAGAGGGTTTAGCCTCCATTTAATGTTTAGCATACAGGATTGAAACACTTTTAAAATGGTTAAACTTCAGCATACCAGTAATGTTTAGATCCAAAAGGCATCAGAAGGCCCACCATCCCTTTTTTATAAATTACATATATTCAAATAAATAAAAGACTTTGACTGTGAAATAAATTAGCCTGCACTGCACACCAACTACCATGTACAAACTGTGGCGAACAGCTTATTTTTGAGAACAGTTAAATGTTTAAGTAAAACTCATTAAAGATGGACAATGTTTAAACTCTAATCCATTAACACTCCTGACAATTGCTGCAGGGAGGCGAGTCTTACTCACCTGAACAGAGTCCTGGAGACGAGGAAACGCTCTTCTTCATGGGCTTGTCCTTTAAAAAACACAGCAAGAGATTAATAGCACGCTCCACATCATGCTTCGGCAGTGGCAGCAGTTTCACAATGCTGTGTTCAGCGTCGCACACATGGCCTTTCGATTGTGCCGCGTGTGTAATTGTACTTGCTTTACCCTCCTTTGTAGTTTGTTCCACTCCTGCTCTCACCTCTTGCTGTTTTTCATGACTGTCTTGCCCCCCTGCTGCCTCCTCCTCCTCCTCCTCCTCCTCCTCCTCCCTGGTACCTTGTTCACTACACTCCTGACCACCAAGGGAAAAAGTGGAAGCAATGGGACAAAATAAAAACGATAAAAATGGGATGTTTATGTAGCAGAATTTCTTAAAAAAAAAAAAAAAAAAAAAAAAAGGCAACATTGCATGTGAACCCAAACTAAACATCCTCAGGGGCAGAATGGAAGTGGATGTCTGCTTGAATAGCTTGTAAACACCCTTAGAAAAGTTTACCACAGCAAATCTGTGTGCTAACTCTGCTGTTTCCTCCCTATGCTTTTTATATGTATTTGCCATATTCTACTTTTGTTTGCCTTACCTATGCTTTATTATACTTTGCTATGCTTTCACTGTGGGAAACTTTTAGAAGGGTATTGTGTAAACTGGATATGATGCACCTGTAAAGAAACCATTTCAAACTGTGGGTCTGTATCACTGAATGGCCGGTGGTTTATCAGTGTGTTACTGAAGCACCACAGCAGGTCAGTGGCACCGGCACATGCAAATATTAGTCAGTATCTCAAATGGTCTCAGAGATAGCAGGCTTAACAGGCTAGAAGCATCGGTTTTGACTTGCTGAACGACAGAATAGGAAATTACCTTTTGGGAGCTGCGACGATCCTCCCTTGGTTTTTTCTTTGGAATTAAGATAGACTCCACATCGATGGTCCACTCCAGAATCTTTTTAGTGGGTTTCCGAAGCCTCTTCCTCTCTTGGCACTCTATAAAAAAAAATGTGTTGAACTATTCAAAACGCTTCTACTGTACCTTTCCTTACTGCGTTAATATTAAGAGGGCTATTCTTCCAGTGCATTGCAGCCATCAACAGCCCAAAGGCACTTTATCAAACTGATGGAACAATACCAAATCAAATATATGAAAGAACACTATTAGGATAATGCAACAAAAGTACTTTCCATGTCAAGGTGAAGAGGAGATACACTCCATTAAAAGCCTACCCATGTAGAGAGAGCGCATTTCCAATGTTAAACTCTGCTGACAGTACCGGGAGCGGTTCAATGGTACATTCAGCTTTAAATGCACAATGGGGGTTAAATAAATCCTGCATTGGAAGATATGTGTTTTTAAAAATATAATATTTTAAAAATATATGTTTAAATATATATGTTTAAAAAATATTTTTGTCCTTTTACCCCAGACTCTGTAAGCACTATATGTAAATGAACCAATGCATGCTTGCATCAGGTATGGTTGCTCCAGCCTTTCACAAGCTCTCACCTGACTGTGGAGACTGCTGCCCGGATTCCAGGGGGCAGGACTCGGGAGAGGCAAGGTCCAGCTCTGTTTTCTGGGTCTCTTTTGCAGGTGACAGGGCCTCTGGGGGTGGAGTCAGTGTATCTGGGGGCGGGACATGCCCATCCTGGGGTGGAGCCTGTTCCTCTATGCCGCATGGCCGCTGTGTGGACAGCGCATGGTGCTCTGGGGTTGCAGTGTGTAGCTCTTCCTGCGCAGATGTCACCAGTGAAAGCTTCTCGCTTGCTGCTTCTCTACTGTTCTCTTTCTCTCCAGTCTAATGAATGCAATCATAAAGGTGAGTACAAGACTTCTTCACCGTCACAGCTTTTCTACCCATCGCTGATGCCAACAGTAATGAAACTAGACTACTCCCCCTCATCATCATTAGTTTCTACTTTTATATCCCCTTCGGTCACACTGTTTTTTATTCAATTTTTTGACATTTTAATACTTTGTGTAAACTCTATGGGAGTTGGAGAAAAGATATAGTTTATAAGAAACTTAACATGGTACAACTGCACACACAGCGACTGAGGGGGATATGAACACATGATTCATCCAATAAGACAGATAAGAACAGTGAATAAGAATACAGGTAGAAAGAAAGGAAGAAAACTTATTTTATATATATTATATATATATATATATATATATATATATATATATATATATCTTTTTTTTATTTATTTTTCCCCCCCAATTGTTCTAACCTTGCCGCTCTGCTCAGACCCTTTTCTCTGCTGCTTCTTCACTCCAGTCTCACTCTCCTCAGTCCACTCCAGGAGTCTCTTGCTGGGTTTCCTACGTCGCTTACTTTCCAAGTGTGCTGCGTGGTTATAGTATGTGAGACAAATCTCTTAAAACCCACTTCAATCCAGCAGATTCCACATTTCCTCTTACCAGTAAAACAAAGTGCTGTCTTTATTTCAGAATTATTCTACTAAGAAAGTTTATTGCTCTCCAAGTACCCAAAACCTCTGGTTCTCAAATGGAGTGTACTATTAGTTTAATGTTTAAAAAGTGCATGTGAAATGCAGATCTTGGTCCTGGTGTTTATACAGTAGTAACTACACACCGCATTTAATATTCAGTATTCATTCACAGTCTATTCCAGACACACAGTGTTGTAACACATGAAGTCTCACATTCATATAAATATTGTACTCTCACTTTATTGAAGTGCATAGGTTTTCTGAGTGGTTACCAACATGATAAATATGAATTCATTTTATTCTTATACTTAAATGGAATCTAAAAAGGGCTTGTTCTGATCATAAATTGTTTTTAATACAGAAGGCCCTGTTACCTGACAGCGAGACATCCTTCTCCTCTCCGCCAGTCGGAGGTGTCTTATTAGTGTCTGTCTGAGCGCCTGCCAGCTTGCCGTCCCCTTTCTTTGGTTGGGAAGCCTTGGCAGGTCCCAAGATGTGACCCGGACCCCCCTCACAGCCCCCGCTCAGCTCAAAAGGCACCTCCGTCTCTCCGCCCTCAAACTTCTCTATCTCCTCTATCTCCTCCCCCTCACACGCACCCTCCTTCCCGACCGCTTTATCAGAGCCGTGGTCAAACTTCTGCCAGCGCTTCTTAGGGGCCACGCGGTTTATAACGGCAGGTCCGCAGTCCTCGGAGGCCCCAGCTGGAGACTGGGTCCAGGAGCGCTCCCAGAGGAGAGAGGAGCCCCCGCCCCGTTTCACGTCGCTGTGTGCTCGCGTGCAGTCTTTCCCGTAAGCGTGCTCGGCCAGTTCCAAAGGCACAGTGTTGTGACTCCGCCTCCTGGCTGCTGCTGTCGCCGAGCCTTTCCTGAACCGCCCGTATTCATCGCGGACTTTCATAACACTGCTGCTGCTCCTACCTGTGTCGTCCGAGCCACCTCCCCCCACCTTAGGATCCAGCCATTTCTGTGAAGGAGGCCTGGGTCGGGCTCGTTTGACGTTGGCGCTGGAGCCATTTCCCTGGGCTGGTAATACTTTACTGGGAAACTGTGTCTGTACCAGCCCCTGCAGGCTGCTCTGCCTGTTTCTCACCCTGGTTGTCATTTTCTTCCCCCACATAGCCGGCGTGATCTCCTCCGATCTCCCTTCGTGTCTTTTATTTCCTCCAGCAGTGGAAGAGAGAGACAGCCCAGCGGGCAGTGCGCTATGTTTTGGAGGGGTGTTGGGAGGGGTAGTCTGAGGGATGACGGGAGGTGTACTGTGAGAGGTACCAACGCTCTGCCCCACAAGCATCGGAGACCCTTCCCTAGCTCGGCTGTCATGCATGCCCTTCCACAGCATCAGCCACGTGCTGTACTTGTAGTTGGAGTCTGGGCTGAATGTATCAGGCTTGTCTGACCCGCCGTCCTCTTTCTTAAGAGAGTGGAACGAGAGGACTTGTTTGACAACAGTGCTCTCAATGTCTGCAGGGTTGGAGGAGGGAGAGGGGGAAGAGGATGAGGAAGGGGAGATGCAGGAGGAAGAGCTTTCCTGGAGGCCGTTTTCCCTCTTCACCAGGGCAGTCACCCGGGCCATTGTGTCCTCCGACAGTGGCACCCAGTCACCGGGCTCTTTGAAATCTAGCCAGCTCTCTCCCTCTGGTTTTGTGCGGGGCCCATTCGGAAGCACAGTGTTGTTTCTCTCTGATAAAGCAGCATGCATTTCCCCCAGCGTGCTCTGCTGCGTCATGTCTTTGCAGACTGTCTCTGAAGTGTCGATTTTGCCCACTTGTTTGAAGCTACTTGCGGAAGCCAAGCTTTCCATAGGACCTTCAGCGGATGCAAAGTTCTTCTCCGCCTCCCAGTTAGACAATTCAAAGTTTCTGCAGCCAACAACGTGCTTTTCAGCTCCTGCGTCCTCCATAGCCTTCAGCGCCCTCGTCGTAAGTCTATTGCTGGCAGGGAGGCACCTGGCCCGCTGGCTGCTGGATTTCCCAGACAAATCGCACAGTCCTGCGCTCGCGGGACACAACAGCGAGCCCTCAAACGAGCTGTTCTCCGAGTCCGAGCCTGTGCTGGTGGCATTGACAGCCAAACCTCTTGGCAGCCTCCTCACCGACACGCGCTTGCGTCTCTGCCGCAAGGCAAGCTTCCTGATCTCCGTCGTGGGGGTGTCCAGCGGGATAGGAGGCAGCTGGACCGGCTCAAGTGCAGGGGTGCATTCTGAAACCTTCGGACAAAGGATCCTCGGTACAGAATCAATATCTGAATAGGGGCAGTCAGCAGGAAGGGTGTCATTGGGCCCAGTGGAGACTGCCTTGGCCACCGCTGCTGCCAGCTTCCACGATGTCTCGGCTTCTTTAGAGCCACTGGAGGCTTTGCAGGAGTCAGCAGGCTTCTTTCGGACCCGCGGAGTCTTGGTGCCGCCCTCCTTCTTCCGATTGGGCCTCTTGGGAGGATGTGGTTTTCCACTGGGCAGCTGCGCTGACGCGGAGGGTTCGGGGGGCCCGGCAGTGCTCTGGGGGCTCGTTAGAGTTGTTTCCTCTTCTTTCACAGATACAGGTTGGAGGTCAGTAGTCTTCGCAGAGGAGTTGCCAATGAATTTCCTCTGTGGTTCAGGAAGAGTGGCCTCCGCTTCGACCACACTGGCCTCCCAAACTGGCAAGAACCGAGTCGGGATCTAAAGAGAGAAGGAAGACAGACAGACAGACAGACAGATCGACCTTAGTAACCAAGTAAGCTTTAACTAACGAGAAGAGCAAATTATATAATCAAACCTCCCAATTTATATTTTTTATAAAACCTTTTTCTCAGCAATAATTTTTCACCCTTAAATTTGAAATTACCATCAATTTAAAATAAAAACAAACAAAAAAAACACATGCAACAAACATAAAACAAGATTAACCAGGTCTGACATTACGATTTTCCCTTTCCAGTCCGAAGTCAGACCCTATCGAACATCATCAAAAAGACGTAAAGCACAGGTTTCTAGTCGTTTTTTCTCCAGAAAAAAGCATAGAAAACCATTCAATAGTTGAGTGAGACCAATAGGAGCAATACTGACTTAATAAAATAAAATAAAATAAAATAATGACTTGGATCGCACTATTGAGGAGTTTGGTGATAAAACGAGTGATCAGGAGAGCATTTATCAGTATGCACGTCTATAAAGAGGTATGCAAACAAGGGGTTGGGCTTGGCTAGAGATGCAGTACTGATGTAGTTTTTTTTAAACCTGTTTTAGTCTGAAAAAAAAAAAAATTAAAACAGTGCGGGTAAAATAAACAGTGCATGTGAAAATAAATTAGACCCGACGTGCCTGACAAGCTCTGAATAAATGGACTGCAAAGGGTTAAGATTTGTATGTTATTTGAATAACAATTTTGCCATTGCACGAGTGGGCTTTTCTTCCCGAGAGAGATAGAGAGAGCATGCATTATTTTTGTATTGTAATTAATATTTTCTTTACTGTGTATTTGTAGTTCTCCTCCTTCTGCTTGCCCCTCCTGCGCAGCACAGGCAGATCTTCGAACTGGTGGCGCCCCTTGAAAGGGAAGGTGGCTCTCCCCACCACCCAGGCCTGGTCCAGGATCTCCCCGTACGTGCGAACGAAGTACTGGCGGCAGGGTCTGCGACTGGGCTCTGCAAGCACAGGGAACACAGTGCGGATTAGCCTACAGGGCGTGGGTACAATCACCGTGTCACAAGGCTGCAAGTGATCAGTGTGGAAGACGCAGACAAGCCGGGGGGATTTTAAAGAGTAGAGGCTCATGAGAATACTTTCACTGTAGCGACGAGCCCTACCTTTCATCCTGAAGTAGGTGTTGAGCAGAGGGTCACAGCAGATCTTGCATGGCCACCAGGGCCGGCGGTTGAACTTGGCCCACACCAGGTCACCAAGCTCGTACGCCACCGGAACGGGCTTCTTCTTCGGACTGCAGCCCTGAAATGGGGGGGGGGGGGGGGTTGGGGGTGGGGGGGGGGGGGGGGGGGGGGGGGGGAGCCGTCAGCAAATCCTCAACCCTCTTAGAGCAGCACTAGCTTATTGCAAGAGCACCAAAAAAAAAAAAAACAAATTACCAAATAAATACACAACTGCTTTTCCTCCACATCCAGATATTAAAGACTGCATTGTATGAAACACCCTGCAAAGTGAGCACTACAGCATGCATTTAGGGCACAGATTACTGTATGCATCTATTGACACCTTTCAGATATTGCAATCCTCTGCAGCCCTGGTCTTCCCCTCTCAGGTTTGACCATACTGTGGTACAACTAACCAATACCGTTTTTTTGGTGTTTTTTTTTTTTTTTTTTTTTTTTTGGGGGGGGGGGGGGGGTTGGGTTTTTTTTTTTTTTTTTTTGTATTACAGACTCTGACAATATCCAATCATATCAAGTGTCTTGACTTTACTGATTATGTTCCTTGGATTTGCCAGACTACCAGTCTGTTTTGGGGATATACAAATTCACAATAGCAGGTCCTCCCCCAGTGCAAGCAATGCTCTCCCCAGTGAAAGCTACAGTGCAGTCTACATGTGAATGACACAGCAAGAAGACAGGCTATTCTTACTATGATAAGGCTTTGATTGAATCAGACAGGGGCCACATGCACAAAGAATTGAACCCAATGCTTAAACTCACTATTTGTGCGTCTCAAAAGAAAATAACACACCGACGTCACAAAACCTTTTTTGTATTTTCTGCAACAATATTAGTTTCTTTTCTTTTTACAAAAGAACACTTTCTTATGAACTGCAGCACTGATGAACTGTTAAATATAGATACAGTGTCTCTGCAGTAGTGTTGTACATTTCTGAGATATGCACACTAAGCACATATTTTTAGAAGCAGCACATATAGAACTACAAAGCTGATTAGCCAGAAGACTTCATCTGGATGTGTGTTACTAAACTTTGTTTGTTTGTTTCAGTGTGGGTCGAAGTCCAAGCTCAGTTGTACACACGTTTGGACGTTATCAGTTGAATAAATGTTTGACATTTTGCAAATTGTTCTCGAACTGAACCATCCCCAATACAGACTATACGTTTATGATCAGCTTGTGGACGGTATACGGAGTACATTTCACATGGAGAGGGGGGGAAATAAACTCTGAGCTCCATACTGCACAAGATACGATCATTTTGCAGCACAGCTTCAATTATGCAAGACATTCAAACAGACCATTATGCACACACTGAATCCTGCAGGCCCCCTCACCTAGTAAATCACAGAAATGCACTTCCAGTCAGGAACAATACTCAAGGGTAATTTATAAGATCATATGCAAATGCAAACCTACTGTATACATACACTTAACATCCAGAACCCTGTTGTATGTCGAGCACAATGTGCATTTATACTTGAGATGACAAACGGGGCAAGATATTTTGTATGTAGGTTGGGGCTGAAGAGTGAGGGTGGGGGGGTAACAACAATGTGAAATATGGGCATCACCACGAAGGTATTTGTTTGGTTAGACCTCAACCCAGTATTACTTGCAGCAACAGGAGGTTATGCATGCTTTTACAGACCCCACCACAAACCAGTTTTCTTTTCTTTTTTTTTTTTTTTTTTTTTTTTTTTTTTTAAATATACCATTAACATAAAATAAAATATCTTGTATGTTTCTTTACCAAATGATGAACTACAACTTCAAACGTTCCAAACATTATTTTACCTGCAGATCTGTTTGATTGAACCAATACTTCTAACATAATAAAAGCCGATGCTAAAGAAATGGTGCACCTATTGCCTTACAGAAGCGCGCACGGCCGTCTGGTGAAACGCAACTGTCTGGATTTGATGGGAGCTGAAAGTAGAGGATTGGCCTGGCATTCCAAGACCTTGACCTGGGGGTCAAAGGTTTCCAAGCAATATTAGTACTGCAGTTCTTCGAGGTTACCTTTGTGAGTGTCTTCAATGGTCTACCTGCACACAGACATAATTGAACTGCTTTGTGTACGGTTCCAAAGAACAGAATGGATGTACATTTTGCACCAAAGCTGTTATAGTAAAAAATAGGAATAATTCTGCAGTATATGTACACACAGTAACACCATCCTAATCTAAAAAGGTGTCACCCTAACACTGTCACTGTTAAATATGCAAACTCTTTCCACTTGACAAATGCAAAGGTACAATCTTAAACTGTACGTGACAATTTGCCTGTTTTTTATTCTCCACTTCCCAATCCTCACATGAAAGTCGTATTCTCTACCACTACCATCTTAACTGAGCAACAGACCACCTCTGTTTTAACAGCAACTAAATATCACAAAAAGTACATTGTCTGCCATAATTCCAGAATGAAATAAATAACTTTTTTTGCCACCGCAAAGATCTATAGGCCACCCCTTGGAATTTCATTAAGCAGAAGTACCACAGACGTATATACTAGCCAGTCCAGCACACCACAGAGTCTGCATGCTTTGTGTACTAGCCTTTGTTATTTGTCTACGGTACTTCTGCTCATAAAGATCCATAAGGGATGGCCTACTGATTGAGAGGCCAGCTGATTTTTTCAGAAGTCCTAGAGTGCATTCCAAAGCAAAGAGCTCTCCAGGCTCCATACAAGCTGCTCCAAAATGAATCAATAATAATAATAATAATAATAATAATAATAATAATAATAATAATAATAATAATAATAATATGTAAACCCAAAATAAAAGGCTTACAGAATTGGACTGAGGTGTAGCCGATGTGGCCTCTGTCCTGTCCCTCGGCTCTCCTCCCTCACAGTCATCCCCCAAGTCCCGGGACGCTTCCACGTCGCTGCCCGAATCTTCTGCGCCACTTCCCAAATAATCTGTGGCACACATGGCCATGTCCTTTAATGCCTCAGAAGGCAAGTGGATCCCAGCTGAGCTGGGCTCAAGTGTACTGGTTTTACTGGGCACCTCTGTGCGGCTGTCCGGATTTTCGGCAATGACTTCTAGAGTTCCAGATTTGCAAGAATTCTCGCCGCTAACAATTGTTTTCCTTTTGTCTGCCTTTGCTTTGTGTTTCAGTGCTGCTGCAGTGACCCTTTCCCCATCCTCCTCCTCCTCCTCCACCCCCTCTCGCTCACTATAACGCTGTGTTCTCATCCCAAGCGCAGTTGGCTTTAAGTGCAGGCAGCCGTTCGGGACTGCGTTTGCGTTCAAATCAGGAGTCCGAGGAGCGGGGCAACTGTTTTCTAAATCATGGTTCGATAAAGCGTCTGGCCCACTATTAAAAGGTGAAGGGGAGGAAATACGGCAGGAGACCGACCCAAAATCTGACCCCTGAGTGTGCAAATCATGAGGCCCCTGCTGCTCTCCATCTTTGAAACCCAGGTCCGGCTGGCTAACCATAGAGGCCAGGTCCTGCAGTCTTCGAAGAGGGATGTAGCACGAGGAAGGCTCCTGTGGATCGAACACATAGGAGTCTCCGTTTTTAAACGCAGCGGCGGTGGACAGCTGCATTGCGCAGCCGGTGTCTAATCCAGCTGCCACGCCATACCCTTTTCCACAGGGGGCGCTGTTACCATCTGGTCTCTGCGGTTTGAGTGGGTCGGAGAAAAGAGTCAAAACCTCTCCAACATTCCGTTTACATGTTTGATCCATTGTGTCATGGCTCCATCCTGTCAGAATAAAACAAAAACAAAAAATAAAGATTGTTTTATTCCAATAGCAATTAAAATAAGTTTGCCGTCTTTAAAATTAATAATTATATAATAATCACAATAGTTAACTAAAATACCTTTTTTTGTTGAAAAAAATAACGTTAGCCTAAAAATCTATGTCTTGGTTGGACGTATGTAATAGCAATGCACCTACCATCAATTAAAGTTTATTGAAACTATGTATGTACTGTTATTGTAATTACAGGCATGTATTTGTATTGGTTTAGCGCAACAAAACACACAAATTATTTAAAAAATATACATATATATTTATGACCACCACCCCCCATTGATCTTACTTTAATTAATTTGATTACATGTTGTACACTTTAATTTA
Organism: Polyodon spathula; assembly: GCF_017654505.1. Classification (NCBI taxonomy): domain Eukaryota; kingdom Metazoa; phylum Chordata; class Actinopteri; order Acipenseriformes; family Polyodontidae; genus Polyodon; species Polyodon spathula. The sequence continues at coordinate 36,871,759 of NC_054545.1, read as the reverse complement.
GAAATCTTCGTTTAACTTTAAACCTAACAGAAAACAATTTCCAGATCATTTTGGGGAAGATTCTGCACGTTACGTCAAAGCACAGCGGCTAGACTGACTAAGCATAAAAAAATCTATCGAACCAACCTGTGTCTGATCTAATTATAGTCACCGTTCACAAATAGTTATTTTATTAATATATTTAATAGCAATTGAATTACGCTGAAGACCAAATGTCTACCCTGTACTAATGTATCACAAAGTTGACACTAAGCTCACATTCACCCGTTCATAACATTACATACAGACAAACACGCACAGACAGACTGACAGACACACACAAAAACACGATAGGTTTACAAATATAAAAAAACAGCCGAGTTTAAAATTCAACTAAAATCTTACCATTTACACCTCGGGCACAATAAAATCAGTTGAAAATCGTTAAAAATTTGAAGTCTAACGTTAGTTTTTTCCGATTTGTGAAAGCGGATCTGTGCAAAACGCTAGCTGCAGCAGTGCGACTAGGCCCGGGTCCTGCGCTCATATCTTTACTTAGAACCACTCCACCGGCAGCCACTAAAAAAAAAGCATAAGAACTGCCCAGTTATGACTTTCTCACACTGCCTTCATTGCACTAGCTTAGCGTTTCGCTTGATGTAAAGCTGTTGTTTTTTTCTGTTTCTAAACGTATGTACTATTATTATTATATATATTATTGTTATTTATTTATTGTTTTTTTTTTAAATAAATGATGATTGTTTCGTATCTGCCGACCTGCCCTGATTATACTACAAACCCTGGCCTGGCTGACTCTCTACAGCAGCCAATCCGGCTCGCTTTCCCATCCCCCCCCCACCACCACCAAAGTCTCGGTATCTATCACAAAATCCTACAGCTCACAACTGCACATTACTGTTCAAGAAAACGCTGTCAAAATCTGAGATAACCACCTCAACTGGTTGGGTGACACCCGGTTAAAAAGCATATAGTCTAGCATTATCTTGAAGCCCCGGGTGCCTCTCTGCTCGTCTCCTTTTCAGTAAAACGCATTTATTGTGTGTACTTGTCTGATACCCCCCCTCAAACTAGTATAACCATACCAGCACAGCGCGCCATTTCCATTTGTCCCCTTATTCCAAGGCAGGGCGTCACTTCCTCCATCTTAGGTTACAAGTTTGATAAGAAATATTGTCCAAATTTAAAGACCCCACTTGAGAAATTAACCACCACGAAACCCAGTGTCATCCCGTAGCATGGCGTGCTGTGGTTGCGTGTGTGAAGGAAGCATTGTCCGCACTTCTACCCTCTGCGCGTTTTAACACTCAAAATGGAGTCTATTATAGATTTGAGACTGGGGGCCACAGTGTTACAGAATGTCAATAAAACTGAATGCTCACGCTGTAGTATCACCTACTTCACAACGATGCAAAGAACGGGTGTTTTATTACCAGATTTACACAACGCCCTTTTGTGTTATGTGTGCAAATTACTTCTCCCAGGACAAGACCCACAGTTCAATATTGTAAATTATTTAGGCATTTCATTCTACGTTTACAAAACGTTGAAGAGGAAACAATAATTTACATGGCAGCTATATATTTGTTCTTATTATTATTAATAATAATAATAATAACAAGAAGAATGCAACGTTTCAAAAGAACAATTCACTTAGGCTGCCTCTATGACGTGCTGATGTATATAGCTTGTTTTTCATCCCTATAATTTTTAACGACACAGAGAGAGAGAGAGAGAGAGAGAGAGACGTTTTTTTTCTTTATTTGGATGCTCCTGACGTTCTTCTGATGTTATAGCTTAGTTGTTTATCCCTAAAATTTTTAACGGACACAGAGAGAGGAGCAGGAGAGGAGAAGAGATTATCAATTATCTAAATTTAACCCGTTTGTTTTAAATTTAAACATAGTGTATGCAATTTGTTTAAAATACTTTTTAATACCTAACCATGTTGTTCCTTCCTGGGGCCACCTACAGGCTGCAAGAAGACTGGTTCTATACACAGCCGGTTGTAAGCATATATCTGCAAATTCAGTTTACCAATACGAACCATTCATGCATCTTACTAAAAAAAATATAAAAAAAATAAGTTAAATTCTAATTCGGGAGTGTGGCTGTCATTAAAAGTGAACGCGATGGCTTTCTGAACGCAGCCTGCTTGTGTATGCGCTGTTTGAGTTGCAGTAGCAGGGCATGTGCAGCCTTCTTAACTGCGCCCCGTTGCTCTTACGGTGCCAAATGCACGAGAAGTAAAATAAATACATACATGTTATTAGTTCCAAATAGCGATTTAGCATTAGGTGTTGGTATTTAAAGCATAACGTGCTTTTCAAAAAAGCGAAGTCATAAAAAAACATCCAAAGTTGAATCAGCGACTGATAGCACAATTAGGGTTTGTGGTGATTGACGTTTCACATACACATAGTATCAATTACACGCCTATTAAATACTATTACTGCAGTCTGCGCTACCGGTGGGGTTTCACTCGTAGTTTTAAGTAACCTGCCGTGTTACAGAAGGATTATACTAGCATATAATTAGTCATTATCGTGATTATTGTATTTAAGAAAGCCAGGTTTTACATTGCACTGAGATCAGACATTTGATTTTTTTTTTAAATAGTACCGTACCAGGGTAAATGCGTGTTAAATTAAACGATTTGCAAAATTGCCATTAACGGCCGCTATCCATTCACGATGTACACGGAATTTGTTTCTGTAAATAAGAACATGTTTGTGACGACATTTAGACTGGTTTCACTGGTTTCCTACGCACGGAATCAATGTCTTGGCTAGTGTCCTAACACATTAGGCACAACACGCAGATTAGTTTATTTCTGTATATCATTTATATAATTCATATTTCTGTGTATTTCATTTTTTTTTTAAATTAAAACGAAGTACCTCTTTGTGGCACAGCTGTCGACATATTTAGAGAAATATTCAGAAAAAGGTATAAGTCGATGCAGCTATATATAATATAAATATATATATAGAACGATCCCATTACGGTATATATATATATATATATATATATATATATATATATATATATATATATATATATATATTAATATATATGCAAACGTGTTTTAGTCCTCTCATCTGGTTGTTTTCTAGGGTCAAATAAACGTTTATTAGCTGTACAATAGTCCTCAAAAACGAACAAACATTTTCATTTTTGGCAACTAAGATTTCTGGTAAAGTTTAGTCATTTGTCTTGCAGTAAAGACTTCCATTGGCAAGGGAAAAGTCATCAGTCTGAGCCTTACGTTTTCATTCTTCTTACGAATCTCATGCCTGTGCTGCTTTGTCAGTAGTTAGTGTACATAATTCCAGTACGTGTGTGTGTGTGTGTTTTAGTCCCACATATTTCATACTTTAAAACTTAAAAGCAAGAGAAGCGAGCTGTCTCAACAGGAGAGCCAGTGAACCAGCTTCTCATTGTGAGGCACTAAGCACAGTCGGCCAGAATACAAACAAAGTATAGTTGTGTTAGTTAGCTCCTGGGTTCAGGTGTGGGGGATGGAGGGAAGGGAGAAGACAGAACTGAAGTGTGAGTCAGACCTGATTGACAGTGAATGTCTAGCTGATGAGCAGAACTGCTGTGGCCTGTCTTCAGGTACTGCCAAACACTGGACTGGCAGTGACCAGCACTGTGTGACCTGGAGCACAGACAGCAAGCAACCCAGGGCATGGCATAACCTGCTGGCTACCTTGTGAGCCAAGAGCTTGCCATGCCATAGCTGGCATGTTGGAGAAGACGTTCACACTGGAGTCAACTATCTAGTATAAGCACGACACACACACACACACACACACACACACACACACACACACACACACACACACACACACTCACACACACACACACACACACACACACACACACACACACACACACACACACACACACACACACACACACACACACACACACACACACACACACACACACACACAGACTCACTCACTCACACACACACACACTCACACACACAATGAGACTGCATGAGATAAGCAAGGTGACTGCATGAACAAATGAAGCCTTTTTATCATGATAAAATGCACAGCTTTATTAGAATCTTTTTACAGTGCAAGTGGCAATCGAGCACTTTAAAATCAATGTTTCATGTCACATGCATTACATAGTCGCTTAAACTGGCATTACCAGCAAAAACCAGAACAGCTACCACCTCTGCCCAAAAATACAGTGCTGGTCATTTGCAATAGGGGGCCCTCCAACACTGACAGTGTGCTGTATTTACAAAAATAAATAGTTTTGTTTTGTCACATGCAATAGAAAATGCACAGTGGTGAGAGTAAGCAATGAATATTTCAATTACTTACAGTCCTGGCATTTCTGCATCCTGGTAGCTTCTGACTGGCAGAAGGCTGGGCCTCTCATTCCCAGTGTTTGTGATTTGGGAACTAGGCAGATTGCAATGATTCTGTACAGACCACCTCCCCCCTTTACACATTATTAATTAGCTCCCTTTTTCTAATGGCCAGCATGTAAGAGAAAAGAGGCAGAGTAAGATTAAAATCCCTGCCCACAGACAGAGAAACAATGCTAAAATGGGCAGTCGTGTATAGTATAGAGCAGCCTCTATAGCAAGGCAGTGAAGCTTTTGGGATATACAAACCATTGTGACACAAGACAAACCTGGGCTCACAGTCTGTGCACAAGGTTGCACTTTATCAATGGGAGTGTGTGCCCTTTGAGTGTCTCATGAATTAGGACTGTTAACACATTTTACAGTGTAGCTGCATGTTTGTCTCTCTGCCTCTTTTCCTCCTCCTTACATGTGTGCAATGCATGGTCTAAGAGCTTGTCTCCTCCCCTTTCCCCACCCCCTGGACACCTACCCACCCCTTTTCCCTACCCTCAACTGCCTGACATATTGAATCTAAAATAGAATACTGGCGCCCTCATTGGTCACATGTGATAGAAGCTTGACATTTCTCAAAGCAAATGGGAATAAATAGTAAGAGTTCACTGTGGTTAAACTGCAGTACCACAGCCTAAGGCCAGAGCGCAGTATAACCCCAGGACTTGTTATCATCCCTTGTGCTGGTCATTGCATTCTTTTTTTTTAAAGAGAAATCGTTTGTACTGACACAGAGGTGCAGAGTAATTAATCTGAAACCTGTACTGACACATTGAAACGACGAGCAGCGCTGACATGAACATAAAGGTTATTGCACTACACATATTAATAATATCTCCTTTTTAAAAATAGGTTAAGATCTTTGACCCTTGGCACCTATGATGTCTTTTCTTGTTCTGTGTCATGCTGGATAGCGAAGATGCTGACCCCATGCTTGCCCCGCCCACTCAGCACCTGTGCTTATTGTTGATCTGAGTGATTGACAGGCAGCACATGTCCATTATACTCTGCTGTTTATCCCATTCAGGGACATTTAGAAACATCCTTGCAATTATTAATAGCGTTTTGTTTTTTATAAGTTCTGCTATGGCTGTATCGATTCAGGTCCAGCAATATAAGTGTCGTACTCACGTGCTCGCACACATTTGGACGTCCACGCTCTTGACCCCTGCTCCCCATGACCCCCCCCCCCCCCCCCCCCCCCCGTCTAATTTATCTATATTTTTCTGTTAACAGTGCATTAACTTACAAGTGTCTCAGGTTCAGGCAGGTGTGACAACAGTTGACTGGAGCTCTTTAAGATCCCAAAAGACACAGGGAGACCGAAATCACCTAGTTCGTCCTCTGTACACCCAGTCCGACCTCCCAAGGACTTAAACCTTTCGAGTCACCATTTAAGCCTGGACCACTAGTTTTTGGTGTTTCTTTGCCAGTTGTCTCAAGGGGTCTCTCTCTGAGCAGAGCTGGTTACTCTGGAATGCTTTATACTGGTAGCAGTGTGGGTCAACCTGGCTCAGATGGCTCAGAATTTGGCTGCTCTTTTTTCAATGGGTAGCAGTAAAGGGAAGAGACCTAGTTCAGCCTTACACGCATCTCTCTCTCTCTCTCTTCTACCACTAGATGGCACTTGTAGTCCTTTATTCATACCACATTTTTTTTAGCCTGGAACACTAGACCATTAAACTTAAGCCACTTTCACACTGGCATGATCCACCCGGGTCAGAACCTACCCAGGAAGGACCCGGTGCCATACAAAAATATGGTTAAACAGAATAAACAGAAACGTTCCTTGCGGAAGTAAAACCTTCACGCAGGCGTGGCTGTTTGTTATTGCATCGGCTCACAAACTCTTTAACCCGGTTACGACCCAGGTACGTGGTTTCACACTGCGAGGAACTGTGACTCGGGTTCGGACCCGGGTAAGAGTGCCAGTGTGAAAGGGGCTTTATTGTTCTGTCGACAGCTTTGACTGGTCCCAGTTCAGTATCTATAGTTGGGGCTCTATATATTGGTAAACACAATCCAGGGTTATAAGTATAGTGAGTGATGGTAAGTAACTTCCATTTATTGAGCACTAGATCAAACCGCTGGACTGCTCAAGACAGACTGGAGCTTTTCCCCTGGCTATTGAACTTGATTAAATTATAGAATTACACAAACTGATGTCTGTTTAATTGGTAACCTGGTGCAATAAGCATGAAACATGCTGTACTGGGTCTGCTAAGTCATCTGTTAACAGAAATATCATCTTGCAGAGAGTATAAGGATGCTGTATTAGATTTCATTTCAGGATACAGACTGATAGAGTTCAGAGCGATGTACAATTCACCTTAAAATGTTTTGCAAACACATACAACCCAAGCACACACCACCATTTCAAAATAAAATTGAGATCAAAGCTGTCATTGTATAAAAGAGACTCACACACATTGAGCTTTTCATGAGCTCAACAAAATGCTTGCAGCAATTGCATTTTATTTGTATGTAGTTGGGAAACAAACCTTTTACTGAGCTATTTTTCCTTAATAAAAAAATTGATTATCCCAAAAGGTATTCCCACAGACAGACATACTGTACAAACACATGCAATCAATCATTGGTCTAATCCAGCAGATGAGATCATTGTCCTAAAGACAAAAAACAAATAGACTACAATTTTGAATACCTCCTCCCTACCTGAGCCCCCTCAAGCATGGATTGCAGCTCAGAGAGTCTTTCTATAGCAGGAACACAGTGTTTAATTGGAAATTCCTGGGGATTTAAAGGGGACCAGAGGTCTTAATTTTCTCACTCGGATCGCCAGACCCCCGACACTAGAGATCCCAGCTCCCTTTGAGCTGCGGTCAGGAAGAGCGGGGAGAGAGGGGAGAGAGAGCTAAAACCCCATTGAAATGAGCTGGCCGGATTATGCTGATGAGGCCAGGTCCTGTCTCTGTAATGCTTCTCAATGATCAGGCGTGCAGAATGCAGAGATACAGGCTTGGGGGCTAATTCCCTCAGGGTCTAATTAAAAGAATAGGCATCAGGGATGGAGGCCCCTTGGTGTGAGTTTTGAAGGGGCTGGGTATCTGGCACCCCGCTCTTCAGTCCAGAGAGACGGTGGGCAGAGTAAAGCACAGAAACAGCACTCTGAGGAGTGGAGCCTGCTGACTGGGACCCTGCTTGTATTGACTGAGGCTGTTTTGCTGTAACTTGTTAACACTGTATCTGGGAGAGGTATGGGGTACAAGCTGCATAACAGATGGACACCTCCCCCGACAATTTCAAGAACACTTTGAACATGTGAAAGGCTTGATGAACATAGCAATATATACAGATCGATCGATAGATAGATAGGTAGGTAGATAGATAGATAGATAGGTAGATAGATAGATAGCTTAAGCTTAATGATATGAAAACTCAATGCTCAAAGAGTTCTCAATACACACCAGTTGAAAATCTGATAATTAGTTAAACGTTAACTTTTGAAAACTTTTCTAAATATGGATGATATGGGCATACTGCCTTGGAACCCTCACTCCATCTCTATTCCAATAATTAGTTTATTAGTGAAATAAAAGGACCCCCCCCCCCCCCCCCCCCCCCCCCCCCCCCCCCCCCCCCAGGTTCATTTCCAGACAGGTTTAATATGCATTCGCAGTGTCACAATAGCCCTTCCTTTCATATGCAAAGGACCGGTATATGGAGTGAGCCAGTTTTGTGGATGGAGCCCCATACAGCGCGATTGAGGGGCAGCGGGGCATAGCGAATCTCCTTCTCCCCTCTGCTCGAGGTCCAGTGGGGCGCTTGAGACAAAGAAATCAGCGTGAAATGAAGCTTGTAAAAGCTCTGCGCTGGCTCCTCATTGAGATGTCAGTTTGAATAGCAGCTCCGTGATGAGGCCTGTCATAGCTGGAGATCCGCTAATGGAGCAATGGACCGGGGGGGGAGGTTGTGATCCAATGCAGAAGCCCCCCCTCCCCCACCACCACCCCAACATTAAAACGAGCAAAGCTACAGCAGAATAACTGCAGTGATATTACTGTGCTCTGTAAGTCTGTCGCTTCACAGAAACAAACACTTTTGGAAGATGGTTATCTTCTTTCTTTACCTATTTGCTTCAATTCTCCTTGTGTCTCCAGTGTGTCATAGTTTGACTCACATGACTATCTACTTCCACACACGGGTGTGTATGCCAGTGCATTTATAAAACAGATTTGTCTTCTTGCCTGCAGACCTGATCTGTGCTAGTTACAGAAATTCCATCTTGCTCAGGCTTGATCGGAGATGCTGCTGTGACTTCATTAAACACGTCCGGAAACAGGAGTTAACAAATACGGAACGTTGTGGGATGATAAACAGATGACAAATACATATTAATAATGCAAATCCACAAAGTCTAAAGCATTCCTTGAAGGGGACAATGGCAGTGGCACTGCTCTTTTTGGCAATCACTGAATTTGTATTTTAATATTGTATTCTCTACATATTGTGTTATGTAGCTCTCACTTGTCTAAAGACATTCATGTAAATGAGACTTTAAATGAAATAAACAAAGGTGAAGTAGCTGTTGAAGACGATTTTATACATGCAGACTGCTTGAAGATGACTTATATATGTTATATGTGCACCGGGGGGCTGTATAAACCGTGACAGTCCTTTATCACCATGTGTGTGGGAGACAGAGAGACAGAGGCAGCGAGTTGGAATTCACAGGCACTCTGGAAAGCCCTTCCCAGGGAAAGCAGAGAGCTGTCATCCACACCTTAGAGTCACTGATGTGTGGGGCTGACCCATGACCTTGGAGAGCCCCTCCCTTCCTGTGCGATTCCCACAGTGAGAGACCCCAGCAGCACTGTCCTTCCTAACAACTTCGGATTATTTAGGGCATGCTGTAAATAGAATGCATTGAAACTATTGTTACAAATACTGTTTCAAAAGTGTACCTAGTAGGTAAGAGGGCATTGGCTTCAATACATCACCAGCAAGTCAATGAATTCAGAATATTGCATTTTTGTAGTTTAATTGGGGTGTGACAGAGCATGATCTTTAAACACTAAAGCCACAATATCTCACAGTCCTTCAGCACTATCCACTAGTCAACACAAAAGCAAAGCATGTTCAATACATAGAAATGGCATATACAGTGAGCACATAATATATGCATGTAAGTTCTCTTTAATATGAAACATATACGCTACAGTATATTGTAATTACATGCAACATTTATGGCATCTCAAACATGTATATTGGGAACATATGTCTGTTGGGTATTGGCTCACTCCCAGCCCCTCTGCTCTAATCACTAAGCCACACTCCTCCCAGTTCCACAGTGTGCATGCCTGGCACCCAGACCTGACAGCTGGAACGATTGTGTTGGAACCGCAAAAGGGAAGTAACTGGATAAAAGAAGAAAATAAATAAAATGATAAATTAAAAAAAATAAGTGGATTTTTGGTTCAAATTAGAGAGGTCAATTCCAGCAAGCCAGTTTTCCTGGCTCACGGATCTATTGTAATGTGTTCTCAGTTCCATCTTTGAGTGGGATGGCTGCTCACAGATCCCCAGTACAGACTTAATAATGCATTGGATCGCTATACGGTGCTAAACTTGCCAGCTCCCGAGCCCCTCAGTGCAGACTTCCTAGTACAGACTGTGGTGTCTATCCTTCCACTTGCGTGTTGAAATTCTCACTCTTACTTGGTTGTCAAAACAACTTCTTTACGTCTGTTTGTTTGAATTGAAGACACTCACATTTTGTTTTAATTACTCCCCCGCTGAGCTGGAACATCTCCATCCCAGCAAGGGGTCCTACCTCTACCCAGGAAAACAGTGAGAGACAACACAGAAAAGGGACGTGACGCTGGGTCGCACACACTGAGGATGTGAGGGTGCTGGGAACTTTGCTCCTAGCTCCCAGTCCTGAGCTTGCACTGGTAGGCCATGCAGCATCCAGTCACTTAAAATTCTATCTATATATTTATTTCCATGTTCATTAAGGCAATTGTAATTTATGAGGTAAAACAGCAAGTAACCACATCAGTCGGGCCTATATGCCAGAGATCATTTTTTCTGAAACGTCCTTCCATGAGGTGCTAGCAGTGCTGAGAGATTGTTGGCTGCAAAGGCATTTTCTGACATTAGGAACCTGGCTATGCTTTGTTGATTTTTTGTCCTGGCCCATTTTTGAACATTTGCCATTGCAGCAGGGTTAAAACTTTAATGTGCTGAACAACTGATGTTAACTTGCAGTGATTATAACATAATGAGACCGCGCCTTTGCTAAAGCTGCTATAAGGACCGTTGCAGTATGATTACAATTCAACAGCCAGCTTACCTGACTGCGCACTTATAACAGGAAGCTGCTTGAAGAGTGCCTTCCTAACTCACAATGCACAGCTTCTAGAGAGGGCTCTGCTGTTTCTCTGCATTTTGACACGGGTTCTTGGTTTTAGGCGAATGTGACTGATGCAGAGGTATTAATGTTTGTGGATCGCATGCTTATTCCCGGCCCCACATCCGCTCTGGTTGTAATAGCCACAGCCCACAAATTGGGACCATGTGTCAACACTCCGCTGGGACAGCTACCAGACCAAGGCTGTTATTCTTGTAATTCCCTTCAGCAGAGAAAATCCCCCCATGTACTGACAGGCTCTCCATAAACATGCAGAGAAAACCTCCCTGTCTCTCAGTGCTGTCACAAGCAGGTCCCAGGTTTTACCAGTACAAGGAGTCCCAGTGTTAATAACTGCTACTGCAATTCCCAGTTCTCCTAATGCAGCATCAATGACTCTATCAGTCTCACACGCTGAGTGATACACACCCTGCAAACACTCATTAACAAGCAGGAGAGTTCAACACGGCTCCCCTGAACTCTAAAACATGCTTTGAAACAATGGGAAAGGTGCTGTACAATCATGATAATAATAATAAGGATGAAAACACAAAAAGTTGTGTGGAATTGCTGGCGCTGATGAAGCTGTTATTTGTGTGGAGTTAGTAACATGTGTTTGGAATTGGAGGTACAGCTGATCTAGGTGTGGAAATGCTCTGGGTTATAGATCACATGGGGGATTAATGGTCACGCTAAACCATGTGACATCGCTGAGCCCTTACCCCCAGGGGGGTCAGCCATTCATCTTACTAGATTACAGCCTTCCCGTCATAAACACTGAGCTTTATTTCATTAACGTTTTTAAAACGCAGAGACAATAACATAAAACACGAAGGGCTGAGCTGACCAAGTATTTCCAGCTGAACCAGCAGCCTTCCAAGAGCAACGAAAGAAAGCCTCTTCTTCTATCGAGCGTTAGCCAGCACTGTGCAAGCCACAAACAGCCTGTGGGGAGAGCACTCAAATAAAACATTTACTTATATATACACACAGTATATTTAATTAAAAGGATTGCTTCTCCAATAGAGTTTATAAAAAAAAAAGAGACTATAACATTATTGAGAAACTGGTCGAAAGTAGGGACCCTAAAAACTGTTTAAACCCTTTGTGCAGGATGCTATTTTTCCTCTTCAATCCCAGACTGAAGTCCATTGTATTCTCCATTGTGATGTCATGGTCCTATATATCAGAGCTACAGCAGGAGCTCTCTTGTTCCCAATCCACAGCGGTTTGCCATTGCTGGTAATGATGCGGTCTGCTAAAGGTTGTGTGAGGATGATACTCTGTCAATGTGATGGTGTCCTAATGCACAGGGTAAACAGACAATGAAGCCCAGACTGTGCATAAGTGTGTGTGAAACTTCACTGACCACAATGAAATAAGCAGAATTGGCGAGAGGGGTTGGCCACTCTTTTCCCTAATTGTGCTGTCAGGACGATTGCCATCCCAGAGTTTCAAGTCCTGCAGACAGTCAAGGCACAGTTCATTCCTTGAGCCCTTCGCTCTACGGTTAGAGATGGAGGGTTGGTGTGCCCAGCCCTAGACTGTGTAGAAAGTTTGACAAGAGCTTCTTGGTTCTATCAGTGTAAAGACTGAAGGAATCTACTCTTGTCCTTAATACTTGTCCTTTGTTAAGTAACCAAGAGTCATCAGGACGAGCAGACAGACAGATGTGGCAAGCCCTACCTTAACCAAATAAGGTCCTGATCTAGTAATAAAATCCCCTCCTCCTCCCAGGCTGTGTCCTGATTTAGATAAATATCAATTCCCCTCCACGCCGGCCTCTGTGCTTTCTTGTTAAATTGGATCCTGGTGGAGCGCCTGGCCGCCCACCTGGATAAACAGGACCGGCCCGTCAGCATGGCTGTGATGCTCCCAGGAATGCATCCGGGAGCAGAGGGAGAGGCTGGCTGTCAAGGCTGACCTCCTCTAGACCCTGCCATGACCCCTGGGTCAAGTTTATTTACCCGGCAAGAGGCTGAGAGGGGACGAGGAGGCGGACAGGTTGAAATGAGAAAGTTTTGTTCCGAGGGGAGGAGGGTAAACATGTCACCCCATCCTGCTTGAGGTCTGAAGAGTCCCACAGGTGACACCAGCAGAGCTGGAGATCTAATCTCAACACTGTTGCAGAGGTTATCTTTCACAGCTGGGATTATCACTCCGACGAGACCGGTCCAGCATCGTTCACACCAACAGCCTGGTTCGGTGGATCGGTCCATCACAGTGTGCCTGCCCTCTGTATATTTGTCTGTCCAAGGTTTTCACTCCTGGCTTGCTCCTCTAACAGTTGTCAGTTGCCAGTATTTGCACATTATAAAATATTATTAAGATACGCTTCTAAGCAGATCATAGAGAGATTGGTTTGCCATGGAAATCTATTATATGATTTGACTTTAGAACTGTAATTAATAGGTCTGCAAGCATTCAGGTACTGCAGCCTTCTTATGCACCGTTGGGTCCACATTGCTTTATCCTTTGTCCTTTATTCGCTGAGGAAGGGAATTCGCAGAGCTCCATTGTGACCTGTCTTTGTGAATATAGCCCTGATGAAAGCAATGTCTCCCCGGGGCCCTTGGACTGTCCTTGGGTTGGTTACTGATTTACCTGGGCAGGTGATTCCTCAGCAGAGCCTGAAACCACACACAATGAAACAGGAAGATACGCCAGCCAACACCTGCGGCACAAAATCAACAACCTTTCAGTCATTCAGAAATGAATTCATGCCATCCATCAATCAGCCTCACCACCAGCAACCTTTAGCCACTTCTATCAGTGAGTGAGAAATGTGAGCATTAAACACTAAACACTTCTTCATAAGTTTTTCATTAATCAAATGATAAAAGGGACACTTTTTTAAAATGTAATACCTGTTAATAACTGGATAACTAACATGTCACAGCTAGTAAATATATATTTACCTATTTATAAATGTATAAAAAGGTAGAATGAAGTTAAACCTGATCTTTTTTGCAAGACACCATCCAGTCACTAACATGTTTAAGAGCGCCATCCATTCTGAAGAAACCCCCAAACCACTATTCCACCCTACATCTCAGTTTGTGTTATCTCGGGCACATTATACCAACAGATACAAATTATACAGACCTGGACCACGGCTAAAATTTTGCATGGTTTTCTCTTGAGAACGCATCTTATACCATAAGAGACAGAAGCAACTATACATATTAACTTATATCAGTGCTAAAAAAAAGAAATCACCCTTGAACTTTGGAAGGCTGTATCTATATGTTTGTAGAGCTTGTGAGTAACATGTTACACAACTCTCTTCATTCCCACTGCTAAGCAATAAACCCAGTTTGCAGTGGCTTATAAACCATGTAGTTACTGCTGATGTAGACAAACCATTGACAAAATCAGATAGCCACAGCACAGGGCTCAGATGGTACGCAGATCATGCCTATGGGAGATACTAATGTATTTATTTAACCAGGATAGAGCTCATTAGATATGCATCTCATTCACAAGGTGGTCCTGGCAGGAGAAGGCAGTAAGAAATAATATTATAAAATCAGCGGCAAAAGTAGAAAGATCATTCAGATAGGACAAAAACACTTCAAATGAATCATTAAAAAACACAAAATAAAAGCATGAACTGAAGTAAATAGCTTAGGGAATTTAGCGCAGTGTTTATAAATACTCTTGTGTGGGTGTTAGGGAGAGGGGTGAAAGGTGAATAGTGAACACAGGCATTCCTGGAAGAGAGTGTCTTGTCTCAGACATGTTTATCACCTCAACACTAACACAGAGCACAGGCCAGGCACTGAGAGAGATAACCTGGACCCTGCAGCGACTCCAAACCCAGGACTGGGCTCAGGCCCTGATAAGCTTTGTTTATGTTAAAAAGGTACAGTAAAGTCACAGTTCTGGGTCGCCATGACTACCACAGAGTGTGGTAACTGCCGATAAACAGCATTGCATTGTCACGTGAGCGCTGTTATTGAATATTTTAAACAAACAGGGTCATTTAATTCACACCAAGTGGAACTCCTCATTCCTGACTCTGATTTCCTCACATCATGTAGAGATTTTACAAGGTTGCATTTAAAAATGGGTGGTTCTCCTTTTGATTTTTTTTTCCTGATCAGAAAGATTAATTTAAATATCCCCCTTAAAATACAACCCTGTTTCACCCAACCTAAACCCTCTTTTCGCAATGACCTGCTGCCATGTTTCTGAGATAATATTCCCAGCCTGGAACGTAGAAATCCTGAGATAGCTCTCTTAAGAAATACCTTTAATATTGTTTTCTTCTCCTGTGTTCTCAATGATCAGCTCTGCATGAGTTAGAGTGAGTCAGAGACACACGTCCCAGCAATATGAGTGAGGGGAGGAGAACGAGCCTCACAATGCAGACCTCTTTCCTGGTTTCATTTTTTATTTTTGGACAAAGGGAGACACTCTTTGAAGACCCCTGTGATAATCAGCTTGCTTCCGGTTTAGAGCTGACACAATGGGGAGTGCAAACCATGGCTTAGCCAGGGCATAACAAACCGGACACTCAGGTGGGAGTGGGCTATGGGCCAGGCAGTTTCCCAAGCTAGATCAATTGAGAGATTACAGGGACAATATCATCCCATTACTGTAATTCCCTTAGCTCCTTAGCTTTTCAGTACACCGGCGGTTTGAGCAAACAGGTTGCTGCTGTGTGGATTTAAAAACAGATTACTAAATCTCAAACAGTGCCAAGGACAAGCAAGAAGGGGAAGGGATGAAGCCTGCCTTGACGTGAGATAAGGAGCCCTTTATTAAACAGGAAAAGCACAGCAAAGTGTAAAATAGCACAGAGAAAACAGGCAGATGAATCGCAAAGGACAGGAAGGCAAGGTAAAGCATATTAAGCAAAAACAAAGAAACATGAGATATGCATAGTATAACTATAGGAAAAGAATGAGAGAACTGAACAATTACTGAACAGATTAACCGGAGCAGACTTTTATAAGGGACTGAACCACCAAACCACCACAACCCTATTTATTTAATTATCTATCCTATACCCTCTGTACAGGTGCAAGCCCCCATCCTGTAATACATGAGTGTGTGTGTGTGTATGTACAACCTCAGTGCCTGCTCCTTCATTGTACTTGCATGTTGATTGAGCAGCAGACTTCCCCAAGTGAAGTGGAAAGAATATAACATTGCATGGATTGAAGATTATATCGTCTTCACATCAGCAGTGGAGTGCCAGCTCTGAGCAGCAGTCCCAGGGCAGCGCAGTTCTATGCAGTGCGGTGAGGAGAGAAGGGCAGGTTCAGGAGCCCTGCACTTTATCCTGTCACCCTCATTTAAAACTGAAATGCCAGAGACACTCCCTGTCAGCCACTGCCAGATGAAGCTGTCCAAATAGAATTTACAACCTCCCCCAATAAAACTGCCCCTCCCCCCAAGCCTCTATTCCATTGCCAGCTTCTTGAAATCTTAATCGCTCCCAAACTTTCCCACCAGCAGCTCTCCTGCGGGGGGCTGCCGAGCAGACAGGATCGCTGGCTCCACTCTTAAAGGGCTAGAGGCACTCAGTGCAGGCCAACATTACAGCACCATAAAAACAAACGGCCTCGTTATCACAGGGTCATATAGTCCTGTCTCCTGGCCCACCCTCACTCTCAGGAGTCTGGTGCAGTGTGTCTCTCTGTATCTCATCCATAGCTATTACACACTACCACAACTTTATAACAATGTCTGCTCTTTATCATGCCAGCTCCCCACACTGTCCCTGTATCTGACGTTATTTGGAAAAGCATGTCTTTGTTGTTCTGCAAAGATAAATTGCAGTACTAAGGACAGGACGAACCAGTCTCCACGGGAGAGATTTCTACGCTGTGCGTTCATTCATTCTTTTGCATCTTGTTGACCTGATTCTTGTTTAATGAAACTGAATTGAGAGTGATGGTACTGTGATACTCTCCCACTCTGTCTGATTAATTCAGTGTTGACCACTTTTCTCTTTCAGACAGTTAAAAGGAATAGCCGGCATGCTAAACCAATACTTTTGCATGTCACGAACACCCAATAAAAATTAAAATAAGTCTGAAAACAGTTTGCATTTCCCTCCCCACATCCCCTCACTGGCTCTGCTCATTGTGCCAGCCACTAACTTTTTGAACTTAGGCTCACTACCAAGTCAAAACTCTTTACCCGTTTTCCAACAGTCTGTGTTTCCAAACCATTACACAGAGAGAGGGTAACCCACAAGCCATCATTTCCTGGCCTGTGGCGAATCCAAAGGAAATCGGGTCAGTCTGGTCCAACAGAGTCCCACCCTTCCCTTTTGAAAGCAGGGTTACCTATAGGGATACCTCCCTGAGCCTGCCTCTTCATGAGAGCCTTGTCTACCTGTGCTTCTAATCCGTCTGGCTAGCGTGTGGTTATGGGGATCCACAGACCACACAGTAATATGCGACAGCACGATCTGGGACACAAAAACAAAACAAATTTAGAAAATCATGTTGCAAAACGCTGCTGTGTCCTGTTTTGTGAACAGATTTCATGTGAGGTTTTCAACACCTCTGATCTAAAGCGTTCATGAGTTTCAGCAGCGGGTATTGGCGCAGCTCTGTGCTGTATTTGTAACTTTGTGTGAGTGTCTGTCTGTTGTTCTGCTGGCTGTGTGTTTCCCACACTAGATCTCACTGCACTTTCATTTCCCGGTGCATTCATTTTACTTGAATGAAGGAATCTTAGATTACAAGCACTTCTGCTACGCCAGCCTGTGAGGACAGTTGATGTCACACCACCACAGCAGCGCTAGCTGCCGCTGTTACTATGGTTTCCTGTGAATGAATCTCTGGATGAAGCTCCAGATATTGATGGTAGTTTCATATGAGCAGCCCAGTCCCGCAGTGTCAGGAGATGTGCACAATACCAGTGCTAACCGAGGGAGACAGCTTGACTGGGTCCCGTCACATGTGGCTTTGGAAGACGTTTTCTCGATGATTATAAAGAACTCCAGCCAACCTTTTTTTTTTTTTATGGAGAATGCAAGCTAGTGGGTTTTTATTTATTTATTTTCTTTTTCCCTGTATCAACAAAAATAACTAACTAAATAAATAATGAATGAATCTGACTCATAGTCAGAACAAACTGGAAATCTGGAGAGAGAGAGAGAGAGAGAGAGAGAGAGAGAGAGAGAGAGAGAGAGAGAGAGAGAGAGAGAGAGAGAGAGAGAGAGAGAGAGAGAGAGAGAGAGAGAGAGAGAGGAAAAAGTTTACCCTTTTCCAATTGGGTCACCTGAGGCTGCTGAGGCAACCATTGAACAGCAGACCACGTTAGTCCTTCGAGAAAATAAAGAAAATAAACCACACAAGTGGTAATCTGTGCTGCAGGCTGTAGACTGTACAGGGAGGGACTGGTGCTGTTGGTCCCTCACTTTTCACGAGGGCTACAGACATGCCTTGTTCTCCGCTCCCCTGTGTGGACCTGGCTGGACCAGAGAGAAGGAATTTTACACCACATGATGAGAAATAACATACACAAGGAAGTGTCTCTTCAGCCTTGCATTCCTGCATTAGAAGAGTCTGCATTCTCCAGACAAGAGCTTGTATATCCAGGGGCATTTCTTCCCCTAATATCCAGACTACCTTTGAAAGCTGAAGACACCACTAGAAATAATGTAGCTTAATTATAGTTTTGCAGTACTGGCACAGTAATTGCAATTAAACTACAACCCCCACAAAAAGAATACTACTGTAAATAGATTGACTGCTTAAATTGGCAATTTCTATGTTTTTATAACCAGTTTTGCCCAATATTACATTCCAAAGTTATAAATCAAACAGCAATAAAACAGAGCCCCATCTACACTGTGGATGAAGTCTGTATATCATAGTGATAAATCTTGCGCTGCTGTAAATAGAGACACTGGGTTGATCAAATCAGTTCAACTACAGGACCTCTTCTGCTCTTACTTTATCCACTTCAACTGTTGTCAACAATTAGTATTTATTATTGTTTTGCTGTTTGTTTTCCTTTATTGGCTTGATTTCCAGGCATTAAAGCCCAGTACAGAAGAAGAGTCATGCTTTAGTAAAATAAATTTAGAAAACATTTATTACAAGAACATTTCAACTTATTGCTGGTGGGAAGCATATTTGTGCCATCTTCCAGACTTTTTAAAACCTTATGCTTTTGTTCTGAAGCCAGATTGATCTCCCATAGACTCCCCTATCCAGTGTGTACACTTACCCCCCTTCACCAGCAGGGGAGCTATTGAGCTGAGCATCTAATTGCCACAGGGACCTATCTGCTCATGTCATCTAAATTGGATTTGAGTCGCTGTGGGTGCTTTTACTTCTAGGGGCACTCCTACTCTCTTTATCTCTCTTACAAAAACGTTGTAAACATTTGCAATGAAGAGAAATAAAATGGTATCGAGGAAGGATCCTGTACCTTTTCTGCTCGAATAAAAGGTTTTGTAAAATGAGGCGGATATCATTCATTTGTCTTCAAGGTTGGTTGGAATTAAAAAGCGTGCCACCTGGTTTATTCACCAGCAGAAATCTCTTCACAAAACCTTGAGTACCATTGGTGGGCGTCAACCCAACACCTTTTGTGTGCGAGGGCTAAAACATGAACTGCAAACCATACAGCTCTAATACGTACTCAATCACACTGCTTTCCAGACTG
This sequence comes from Polyodon spathula, assembly GCF_017654505.1. NCBI lineage: Eukaryota > Metazoa > Chordata > Actinopteri > Acipenseriformes > Polyodontidae > Polyodon > Polyodon spathula. The sequence goes on along the minus strand of NC_054545.1, from coordinate 36,852,362 downwards.
CAGCATAGCACTAACCACTGAGCTACTCAATCACACTGCCTTCCAGACTGCAGCATAGCACTAACCACTGAGCTACTCAATCACACTGCCTTCCACACTGCAGCATAGCACTAACCACTGAGCTACTCAATCACACTGCCTTCCACACTGCAGCATAGCACTAACCACTGAGCTACTCAATCACACTGCCTTCCACACTGCAGCCCAGCACTCTCACCACTGAGCTACTCAATCACACTGCCTTCCACACTGCAGCATAGCACTAACCACTGAGCTACTCAATCACATTGCCTTCCACACTGCAGCCCGGCACCACGATCATTTTGTTGTGTAAATCCTCCAATAACTCCAGGCAGTTCTGTATAATCTTTGTTCATTAAATTAAGTTCAGGAACTTTTGTTGCCCTTTTGTTGCCCCGCCACAGGATCTCCTGAGAATTCTAAACCTGGTTTCTGAAGGGAGGTTTCAAAAGGGAGGTTTCCGGCTCTTAAACCTCCACCAGATTAAAAGAAAGCAACAAAAAAAAAAAAAACACAACATGTTTTCTTTTTTTGTAGCCCTGCCTGAACATTACAGCTACATGCTACTCTTTGAACCAACATTTGGAGTAGTTATTTCACAGATCATTAATACAGATAATGAGTAGTAATTTCACCAAATACCCCTTGTGTCCTTCAGTCCCCCCGGACTAGGTTCCAAAGCAGCCTTCCTCACACCATGCGCCCTGCGATGAAGGCATTATCTTATAGGCTATACATTTCCAATAATGACCTGTCCCAAACAGATAATGCACCAGCCCTTGCACACAAAAGGTGTTGGGTTGACGCTCACCAATGGTACTCAAGGTTTTGTGAAGAGATTTCCGCTGGTGAATAAACACAGTGTGGAAGGCAGTGTGATTGAATAGCTCAGTGGCGGCTCTGTTCTGATGATGTTAGTATTAACATCAGCCACTAGGAGATCCATTACAGTGTCTGCAAGCTTGGTCTGGGGTAAGCACTCACTTGTCCAACTGGTTCAAATTGGGGATGCATACTAGTATTGCACCTTCGGGAACTCATTCTTAAATTATTTAATTTATGTACAAGATGGAAAGATGCAAGCATCCCAACATGGATGTATTCAGTGATGAGTTCCGAGTGTCAATGATATGTTGATCTTCAGAAAGCCTGTGGAGTATTAAAGGTGTACAGTAATATTAAAAGGGGTTAGTTCAGCTCCCCCCCAAATTGCTTTTATCAGTAACACAAGCCTCTGATCTACCTGTCAGCAGGACGATTCAGAAAGTCCCCTCTTGTCAGTCACCGAGACCTGCAGGGGGAGTACCAGCAGAGCGTAAAGAGAGTAATTAAGCCGCTGTGGAATCCCCCCTCTCTTTCTATCCCTCTGAACCCTCCAGGACACATTGAAATGAATCATTATTCACCTGGACCCCAGCACCACCTGCCCACCCATTGCTTTGACCCCAAACCAGCAATGTCTCTCCATCCGCCTGAGCAGAAATACCTTATGGATCACCCACCTCTGCATACCCGACAGCAGCGGGCATGAAAAACTACAATAATAATAATAATACCAAATGTAAGGTACAAGGGACATCTGTGTCCCACCAATAAACGCTAACTTTCTTATTTTTGCAATGAGGTGCACAAATGGGGTTTAAAATGTACCAAGAGGTTGGATCCAGTCATTCAACTTGTCAGTTCCCTCCTCATGATACTTGAGTCGCTCTCCAATGTATTTGAAGAAGAAGAAACCGTTGGACCAACCGGCTTTTAAGGAGTTAAAATAAAAAGGGATTTAAAAGTAATACCACTTCCACCACCCCTCTCTTCGTGGTGTATGCTGAGTGACATGCTAATGTTAGAAACTGAGCCATTCGCCCTTGTTTTACACTAAACAGAAACACTTTAAAAGTGAAAAATTATGATGCCATCAGTGCCAGCCTTACCTTGGTGCATGAATTGAATAAATGAAGAAATACAAAACTAAATAATTAATAAATAAAGCTTTGTTTGGGCTTCCAGGCAAACAAAGTACTGTGGCTTGGCCGTGATGCCCAAGACATCTATTAAGCTATCGTTGTTAGTGCACAGAGCACAGCTTTAGAAACAACAAGAACAAGTGAAACACAGAAAGCATTAGTGTGAGTATGCAGCTTGGGGCTGCTCTTTATACTTTATTATACACTTTTAGCAGCTTGTAAAAGCAAAGCATCCACAAGAGGACCACACAGAAAGGCTTTGAAAAGCAACAGCTTTTCACATTTTTATTTTCTGTCAGAAAACCAAAGAGGCCGTAAAGAGCTCAAGTTGTTTAATCCCAGGACTGACACACATTAAAGGACAGGAAGATGCTGCGATGAAGTAATAGACTAGTCGTGGGCCTGCATCGCACTGTCAGCGATCTTTAATGATCTTTAAAGTTCCAGCAACATTCCTGTAAAGTGGATTTCTCTGCACATCGGTTATACAAAAATGCAATAAAACTAAAATTTCTGTAGCGCCACCAAACGGACTAGCACAATGAGTATAGTAAAACATGTTAGACACTGCAATGTGTTTGGGTATGCCCAGTGTCTAACTTGCTTTTACTATGCTCATTGTGCTAGTCCGTTTGGTGGCGCTACAGAAATTTTAGTTTTATTGTGTTTTTGTATAACTGATTCTTTAAAATCCATTTTAGTACCTCTTATAAACTTCATTAACATTACAGGCCCCTCTTGTATAGTGCTAGTAAAATAATTGATCACGTGTAATCTTTTGCTTTTTCACTTTTTTTTTTTTTTTTTACATGTAAATATTTCAGGGGCAAAATCATCAATAAATGAATCCTTCACTATAGGTCACATGGTTTGATTGCTGCTAGACCATTATTGAGACTTCGAACAAAAAGGCATGAAGTGATCAAGTGCCAGTATAGAACACAAGCAAAGAACCAAAAAAAAAAAAAAAAAAATCGCCAGTGCTAATATTAGACGTGCATTTTAAAACCCAGGTTAGCGCTCCATTAACGGGCACTTGGCTATGTTTTTACTTTGCCACATAATGCTTGCTCAGAGCTTCGTAAAGCCTGAGGGGTCAATGAAGTGTATGAGGTTGTGATATGAATGCAGCTCTCTGTGTTTTATGAGTTATTTACATCTGGCCTGTGCCAAGCTCTGCTACTGGGGCTGCTGCAGTCCTGCTAGAAGGAGGCTGTATTGAGGCAATGTTATTGTATCCAATTGGTGTGCTAATCAGCTGCAGATGGGGCAGCATTTCAACTTCTAGTGCGAGTCAGTGAGGAGGGGTTATGAGCACAAAATAACAGAGAGAGCCCCCTCTGAAAGAAAAATCCAAAATACAATAAACGCACTGGACAATACCCGAGTGCTTACATCATTAATGCACAAGGTATCTGTCATTGGCGTTGCCTCGAGCACTGTATAACAGGTTCAGCCCAGGCTCTGTTTTATTATATTGCCATCTAATCGGACTACTCTTCAGTTTGACAACTATTTTGCTGTCAATTGTATTGTTTAATTCCTTTTAAGAGCTGGATGGGTCTGGTGATCCATGGGTCTAGATCATTGCCCTGCAGCACCTCAGAAATGAGCCCTGGCTGCCAGTCTTTTTTAAATGATTCCTGACGGACTGATTAGCACCTCTTCAACTGTAATCCCTAAAGCCTGTCCGATGCTCAGGGATGCTTATAGCTGTCAAACACACACACACAGAGCAATTTATTGCATAGAACCTGATCCCCACGGAATGTACAGATGTCATAATGAGTGACAGGGAGAAGAGTTCTTCAGCAGCATCTGTGGCAGTGACTGTCATTCTGGCATCTTAATACTACAATGCAGCAGTGAACAGTAAACATATATATATATATATATATTATATATATATATATATATATATATATATATATATATATATATATATATATATATATATATATAGACATTTAATTAACTGTACTATGATAGGGATTTCACTAAAGTCATTAAAGTGTATAATCAGTCAAATTTAGGCATCACGTCGTGATTTAACAATACACAGTTAAATAGGCACACTGTGTGTGTATGGTATATATATATATATATATATATATAATAAAAAAAATTATTCGGTAAAAAAATGCATCTGACTTTATTTTTACAAATAAAAAGCTAGGAAAGATCTCAGAAATCACGACTGTTACTAAAGGGGCCTGCACTCACTTCATGCATGGACTCAGGGCTGGATTTGGCGCTTACACAAAGGATAGGTGGCAATATAGATGATATTGAGGGATGGCATGGGAATCAATCCAGGACTGAGTTGGAATGAAACAGAGATAACAAACCAATAGCCCATCTCTCCCTGTGCAGCCCAGCCTCTGCTGTTTTGTTGCCCATGAACGCAGATCATAATAAATCAGTCCATTTCTGGGATGTACCTGCAGAGAGGCAGGCGCTCCCAAACTGGGCATGAGGATTTTTTTCCCTCTGTTGTTTTATTTTCCAGAGACCGCAGAATGTCATGGCTGTGATAGTCAAGTATGGAGCTCTGTAGAGCCAGGCAGGAAACTTTCAACACTTCATTGTTGGAGAAATGTTTCTCTCTCTACACCCTGGGGACCAGGTGGGAATGCTTTTGTTTTTAAATTATTTACTGAAAAGAGAATTTAAAAAAAACATTTTTACAGTATTTTGTAGTCAGACCTGTTGGTTAGATAAAAAAAACTAAAACAAACACTGAACGCTGTAATTGAGACACTAGACTGGAGGAGCAGAGTCACTAATCAAGATCGGGTGTAGGTCTATCTAATGGAGGGGTGAATAATGGATTTCTATGTTATTTAAACAAATATACAAAAAACCTTAAACCAAAAACTTATAACAAAAATACTATTGCTTTCTACCACTTTGACCAATGCACTTAAATACAGTTTACTAAAGCATACTAAATAAAACACTCTAGATTTCCATAAACCAGGGGCCACAGCAGTAGAATGGTACTATAGTATTTTTCAATATTATTTTAGTAAATCACATGCAGAATCCCAGAGTAGGGAGCAGGTAGAAGACACTAAAATTCACTGAAATTGCATAGAATCTTTATTGCTACTTTATTGAACTAACATAAAGCAAAGTAAAATGCAAGGACCATTGCAAGTGATACAGCGAAACTAAAGGTCAGCTCAGTCTGGACTTGGTGTAAAACCAAAGAGCCTCAAGCATGGAGCGATCGCTTCCACGATGGGAAACCAGCCTCCTGATCCCTGATGTAGGCTCTCAGAAGCTAGAAAGGTATTCCCGCCTGGCCAGGTAAGAAGTTTGTCTGTCGGTTTTAAGCAAAGCAGTCATGCTGTTGGGAATGCTCCAGTAGTGAAACACTGTTGAGTAGTGCCCCAGCCTAACAGAACAACTTGGTGAGTGTGACCATTTAAAAGGGAATAGTGGTGACCAGTAATGCAAATTATTTCTGAATGTTTGTTACACTGTTTCACAGTCTAAGTTTTTTCTACCCTCTTAATCATCTTTCCTAATTTTCCACCCTTTTAATCATCTCTCTTAATCAGGGCAGACAATGGTGCCTCTAATCCCTTATTGGCAGTGCAGATCACAGGAAGGTGAACTGGGGCATTGGCTTGGAGGTATATCAGGCTCCCTCAGTAGATGCAGCTCAGCTGGGTGCAAGGAGGGGAGACAAACCCCTTAATTAAGAGAGGGATTAACAGGGCTGATTTAAAGCTTGCTCCTGGTCTTTGAACCCCCGGCACTGGGGCTCAGTGGGGCGCGCTGATGTTTATCTCTACCGTCATTAGTATGGAAATGGCTTCAGGAGCTTCATGGACCTGCCTGGGGCTTTGCTGCTCTCCACTGTGAGGGCCAAGGCCCAGGCGAGCCAGCTGGATGGATCCTCTCCCCCTCAATGGAGGCTCTCCCAGAGATATATAATAATCCTCTCCCCCTCAACGGAGTTTCTCACAGAGATATATGGATCCACAAAGGGTCCCCTTCACAGCACTGCACAACCTGCCGCTAAATGACGGTTGCAGTTGAAGTCTGACTCTAAATAAAAGCAGACCATGTTATATTTAAAATCATACAACATGTGCACATTGTTGCCCATGACTCCCTCTGCACTCCTCAAACAGCAGTGACTGGTTGTAATGAGCTCACAGTGTTACCATTGAATTGTAATTTGTATTAGCTGAAAATGGGGTGGCTGTGTGGCCATACACCAAGCCACTTTTCAGAACAGTCTTGATTTGCCTGGAAGGATGTAAGGATGTAAGGATGGGCATGGAACGACCGCAAACTAATTTCTTTATCTGTCTGTCATGTGCCCTTTTATTTACGCACTGTATATATTTACACACTGAGGCGCAAAGCCTCTATTAATTGTCTTAACCCTGATGGCACTGTTTCTCTTCCAGCCATTTCAGCTGGTGAAGAACCTTCGCTCATTACTGCAACAATAACATCAAGACAATGGAGCGTTGTCTTAATGAGCAGTTGGCCTCACCTCAATGTCACACCGTCTCCTGGGATGGTTCCCATAAACATTAACCCTCCTCAACTCGAAGGACCCCCTATCGATTCGATCAGAAACCACCTCCGGTATCCAATCTGCTGTTTGCATAGCAGAATAAATACAGTTAAGGTAAAGAATATAACTATAAACCCATATGAAGATTATACTAGCATGAATGTCAACCCTGTACTCTACAATTGAGCGAAGACACTTTGTGCTGAATTTTCCCCCCAGTGGTTTGGAGGCACATGTTATAACTTTGTTTTTTTGCCTCATCATAGCTGGTAAGTTCTTTAAGAGTCTTATATCTTGCAATATTCAATTAGTCTTCCCCCATTCCCCTTGATTTATAATTGAAGACCTCATGCAAGTGAAAGACCTCCAGGCTGTGTTAATGTGTTCATTAGGAGAGATCTGGAAGACCGCTAAGCTTCACTACAGCAATGCATTCAAAGAACATGAAGATTTGCTGTGGCCTTCAAAAAACCGTTAAAGATAACTGGAAGACTTATTAATCTGCAGATTTGATAAGGATGGTTTTAATGTAATTACAAAATGTAATCAATTCACACACCATGCATAAAATTAATTTTAAAGCTACCAGGGACTGATTAAAGTTGAGCAGCTTGTTATATTTTTGAAAGGTAAAGAAAACAGAAAGAACTGAAACTTACTGTCTTGATCCCTTTAAAGGAGTTCAAACCAAAAAGCTGAGACATGCTTTTATTGTGGTTGGTGCTCCTGCATTGTTTCTGGTAATGTAATGAACTTGTTTGTATTGGTTGTGTATTATATGCCACCTTCTTGACTGTGTCTCCTCTGAAAAGAGATTGAAATTTAAAATAAAGGGTACATAAAGAAACAAATAAATAGATGCATAAATAAATAAAATATAGGGCAGTTGTGTCTCTTCAAGTGGCTGATCCATTTAAATATTGAAATATTACAAATCCAGGCACTTTAAAAGTTGAGAATCCACTTAAGGTATCAACGTCTGTAGCCACACAGATGGCTACAGACGTTGATACCCACCTTTTAAAGATTTAAATTTTATTATATTTGCCATTGTTTGGATCACCTGAACAGACCACTATGTGTTTTGATATGTCTGAAGGATTCCTGGCTGTGTAAACACAGGCAGCACTCCTCTGAGACGACACCTTGCCATGTTGCTCCTCGACTGAACCAGCTCAGTGTAAACTGGACCTGGAGGAGCAGGGCTGGGTTACAAAAACAAAACCCAGAGAGGCTTTCACAAAACAGAGAAGGGAACTCCTTATCTGAAATTCCTCTGGGATTTCCCAGCCATTTGTAGTAGAATTCACAGCTGCAGTTTTTAGTGTAGGCAAGAATTTTTTCACATCGGATAAAAACAAAATACGTAGCTATGAACAACAATTTGTGATAAGAATTCTTATCTCTTAATTGTGAATAGTTCCCAGGTTCTATTCTTGTGAGAAAGCAAAACAGGCACTTACATTGCGCCTTATCAATCATTTATTTTATTTTGTGTTCTGATAATGTTATGACCTATTTTCAGCCCTGTTCTTTTTGCTTATTGCATGTTTATTAGGATTTTTTTATTGTTTCACTGTACTTGTGGGTGGTAGTAACTGGTGCTAATGCACTCAATAGTTCACTCGTACAGTTAATAACGAACTCTCCTGCTAGCTAGGTACATCAGTAGAGTGACACAGATTATATTACATTGACTGCAATGATTTTAACTCTTGTATTGGTTAGGATGGTTAATAGGAAGCCTCAGTGTTTTAATGTAAATGTTTTTTAATAATCAACGAAGTTAAATTCAATTGATCTGAATGCCAGTTGATCTTAATACAATTGCTGCTTAAATAAGAATTATAATATGACAAAAAAACAACAAAAAAACAAACAGACAGGAGGTTCCTATTTGAATGTACTGTGGCTTTGTTAAGGAGAGTACAAAACCATGATGTTGAGATAAATGATCTGAGAATGGCCATGTTACCCACCTGACCCAGGCATTGCCATCTCACCCTTGGCCTCTCTGGGATCAGTGAACATGTTTGGGTCCTCTTTGCCGATCCTGCCCGTCCTTACAGACGCTAATGAGGATCATATGAAGCAGTTGCAGCGTCGGACCCTGACACAGGACATACAGGTGTTCCCTTCCAGTGCTTCTGCAGCGCCTGCGCCACTTGCATTACAAAGCTGCCCTCTCCATCACTGCATTGTCACAGCAGCTCCTCTAATTATTAACATCAATAGAGAACAATAGCTCTGAACTAACAAGCTACACTGTTAATATGCCACCTAGTACACCTTCAGACAACTCAGGCCAATGGATAATAATTCATCCCAGCTAATGATCAACACCATTCACTCATTCAGTCTCACCGTATAACAATTCCATTTAGTTAAGTGAATATTAACAAGTGGTTTGGCGTATGTTGTACAGAAGGCAATGCTATGGATTTTTAGTGGCTAGCTTTCCGGTTTGCATGTTGACTACCGGACTCTGCAATAATTAAGAGCTGTAGGACTTTATCGATGTGCCAGTATTTGTGGGCCATTATAAGAGTATCCATGGGGGTAATTAATACTAGAATTGAATATCTCACTTCCAAGGGTGTCCTGTTTGAGCGGCAGTGATGTATTGTTACTAAACATGTTCAAAAGCATTATTACAAGCAATCCCACTCTTGGGTCAAATCATCCCTCATTCGAACTTTAACCTTTTGCAAAGTACTGGAGGCCTTTACTTTCATTGTATGCAGAAGCAGCTCTTGAGTCAAGGTAGAGAGTGCCAAGCCTAGTCCTGAGCTGAGGAACCATTTCCTGTGCTTTGTGATCCAAGAGAACACTTTCTATTTACCAGTTTAAAACACTGGGAAGAACCAACTAAAGCACCCTTAATAATGCCTGTGAATTGAGACCCAGTTCTTCCAAGGGTACAGTCCATTGTGTGAAAGCCATGGTGTCCATCGTTCTAGCAACTAGACACCTCCCCTGTGCATACTTCTCAGTTGACCCCCCAGACTGGAGGAGACTCTTAATAATACCAAGCCTCAGTATCTAACATGAACTTCAAAGCTTTCAGAATCAAACAACTCTGACAAAGGGCTTGATTCGATAAAAGATAAGATAATGTGCAGAGGTGCATCTTCTATCTCAGGGGTTGCTTTCTCGGAATGACAGATATTTATTCTGCATTAACTCTTCGGGGAAAGAAGGTGAGAGATTTACAAATGACGTCAGATAAGACGTTTCAATCAGATCCATTTTTGTCTTACACTGTCTTTTTATCTTGTATAGGATACAGCTCAAGGATAGGTAAAGTAGATTAGGAAAACAAAATGTTATCAGAACCTTGTCATTATTAGGTCTGCAGGTCCAAAACGATTCAATTTAAATAGAAATCTGTGCCCCACTGGACTGCACTGGAAATCTCTGGCCATTATTTGTCAGTATGTAAATGTACTTCATGATGTGAAATACAGTGAATGTATTTGATTATTTACAGCCCTCCCTCTGTCCCAATCACATTGACTATGCTTTTACAGTGGGAGACTTTAATAATGGTTTAAAGGTGAGTAGGGCTATAAACCAGTTTTTGCTTGCGTATAGTAAATACAGAATCTGTATTACATGCTCTCTAGAAATATGTTTTAAATAAATAATGCAACCCCAATCCCCCCCCCCCGACACACACGCACATACACACACACACACACAAGCTCCCTCATTGACTCATCTAGTATCTTCTCTTTTGTTTAAATGCTAGCCCATCTGCAGCCCATTAACACAACAATTAGATAGAATGACACTGTACCAATACAGCCGCCTTCTCATAACAGAACTGCAGCCTGGCCACCATTGTTTGGACAGCCCAGATAAAGTGAAGAAGCTGGATTTCTCACAAAGACTCTTGTTAGATTTTGATTACTTTCTTAAGCTGAGATCTGTACGGTGCACCAAACTCATTGACGCATTAGTAATCCTGGTCATAACCTTGGCTTGCTCTTTATGATGGTAACAAGTGACCAGCAAACTACACATTCTGCTTCTTCATTTAAGTGTACCATATACAGTATACCGGACCATAATGAACCACAACTATGGATGCACTGAGATAAAGCTTTAGCCCACTTTACAGACATTTCAAAATCCAAGACTTCTGAAGCTTCTCTAAATCTATGGTGACTGGATACTGAGTTCCACGTTGGCCAGTGTTTCTTTTATTCTTTTATTAGCCCCTGATTTAGACGGGCAAATGTGTGTTTTATTACATCATACAGCTATTACAGGCATTTCCTACAAACAGGTTCAAGATTCCAAGATTGCTTAACTTTTCATGCTGTGGTTAAATTACCCTCCAACAGTCCAGGATAGTGACCTGTACATCCAGCTTTACTGAATCTGTCAAGAGCCCCTTAAAATGAACATTTTTTAAAGTGCTCAGCTTTGTGCAAAATGGCTCAAATATAAAATGCATGTCCTTTGTATTAAGCAATGTGTGTATTGCACACTTAGAGAACAGTAACAATCCAAAGCTGGTTTAAAAACTAATTTGATGATCATGAAAATAACCATCTAAAGTTGTGCCTGTACTTTGCCTTCTTTTGATTAGGTTTAATGGCAAAATAAAACCTCTAATTTGCCTGGCAGAAAGAAGAACGGGATAAGATGGAACCACTGAGAAAATGGAGAGTGGGGGGGGGTGGGGGCAACAAAGGAGGCACAGATAACAAGCTTTAACGGGGCATTCAGATTGAAGCATCCGGAACAAAACGTAGGCCCTTGGACTTAGGAGTGAGTATGATTGGGGGCGTGAACAGCATGCTGCGTTAATGCTAGACGGGCGAACCCAGCTTGCTAGAATTGGGGGAGGGGAGGGGTGCTTTTGAAGAGACATAATGCTTACTTGTTTGAAGTGAGATCCACAGAACATGGAGAGACAGAGAGAGAGACAGAGAGAGAGAGAGAGAGAGAGAGAGAGAGAGAGAGAGAGAGAGAGAGAGAGAGAGAGAGAGAGAGAGATTAACCAAGGGTTTCATTAGCCCCATGTCTTACAGTGCCCAGACAGGGCTCACTGAGAATGTAACTGTTTCAGTCTGTCACAAATACATTGTCACACATTGTCCCACAGCTCAGCCCCAACCTATTCACTTCCAGCCCTGTGCAGAAACACTGTCCTCACTGAGATGCACCAGCGTGTGGCACAGTTGGCTACGCACAAACCCTTCAGCTTTGGAGACCTAGGCTTAAATCTGGTTTAACCCTATGGAGCATACTTCGAAACTTAAACAGTCAACCTGATCAAAATCTATCAAACCCTGCAAGACATAACATCCAGGTCATAATTTTTTTTAGAAGATACCGTGAAACATGTTACGTATAAGCACCTGTGCATCAGCACCTGTCTGCTGCAGCCAAAAAATATTGCTACTCCTAACCCTCCAGAACTATCACTTGTCTAGCAGTTGATCATATTACTATACTTCCCTGCCAATGCAGTCACTGTATTATCTGAATGCAGCATCTCTGTGACTTCATTTAGAAAGGTTCACACTCCTAAGATAACCTATCCGAAGGGATTTCACTCACCTGGCTCTCAGCAGCAAGTGTGTGTGCTTTCTTATCTGCCGGTATCTGTATGCGTTTCACTTGATCCAGTGGAACAGATAAATACCTTAAATTAATCAGGATGGTGTGACAATGAAGCTGCCCCAAGTAAACGAGCCCCTCAGCGCTGCCTGGTGTGTACTCAGCTGAGGAGGGTTTAACTCGAGGACAAAAAGGGGATAACCTGGATGAGATCAGGTGAGATGAGATGAGGTGAGATGAGGTGAGGTGGGGGTTTGCTTCTCCAATACAGAGCATCACTAATCAATTTCAGCTTTATCAGACAATATCAGAGAAAGAAGCCTTACTATTGTATCACCTGTTCGACCATCTCTTCTGTTGCCTCCATTCATGGCCAACTTAAATTAACAGTATTGATTTGATCTGGAGCAATTGTTTTCAGGGTCTGGATGGAGGTTTAATTGGTTCAATTAAACAATTTAGAGCAGGATTGGAACAAAGACTGGGTCAGCTGTGGACACCCCTGGATCAGGCGCGTAGTCAATCTGAACACACAGAAACACATTAGTGCTTATTGTTATTTGTTTTTAATAAGCAGTCATAGCACGTATATATCGCCCCCCTTTGGTTATTTCAGGTTACACTGCAGCACAAACTGTGCAAACATTGCTCTGGTGGAGCAAAGGGTCATTGAAACAAGGGTCAGGTTCGATAGTCTACATAAAGTTTACACACATCTGAAGGGTTTGTTTTGTATTATTATTATGGTTACACTCACAGTATAACCTTCACATACTCTGCGGGATTATTTAGCCTTTGCACCTTTGCATAATGAGGGTGGAGAGGTGGGGCTGAGTCTGAGGCGGGAATGGTCCTTCCAATCAAAACCATGCACAAGGTGAAGCTCCTGTAATAGTGAGGCAAGCAGAAAGAAATTCCAGAATAAAGTCCTCGAAAAAATGAAGAATTTCCAATAGAACTCAAGACAACATTATATTGCATTAAACAGCTTTTCATTAGAACAGTTCTAATACCTGCAAAGTCTTAACAAGGTGGTGAGTAGGCAATAGTGCAGATATGCTCATAAAAGGTTCCCCTAGTAAAAGCACAGCAACGTGTAATAGAGCACAGTGAAAGCATAATAAAGCATAGGGAAGCATGAAGTGTGGTAAGGCATATTACGGTGGGAGAAGCATTGGACAAACTGCAAAAATACCATGCCAAAATACTGATAAAAGTTTATAAGAGTACTGCATAAATCTTCAAGGCTAAGACTTATTTTACCGTTTCCTAGTTTTCAAATAGAGACATGTTTTTATATAAGTGTGCAGCATGCATGCGTTATATACAGTAGAAGCACACACTGTTGTATATATCAAGCCGGTTTACGCAGAGACCGCTAAGCAGACAGAATGTGCTCGCTGGAACCATACCCTGACGCCATTGTTTCTAATAGGCACCACTAAGAAAGATATTATCTTTGTCCCAACCATAAAATAATTGTCAGTGACATGAAATCTCCTCACAGTGTCTAACTTGTTTAAAAGTGATGGGGGAGCACTGCTGGTTAGAAGCTGCTTGCACTGCACCCCGCCCTCCGAGCGAGGGGGCGGGGGTCTGCCTCAGACTCACCAAACTCAAACTTAATTTTCAAATTACGCAAATTCAATGTATTAAACGGCATCCATGATCTCAGCAGCCTAATCGTGTTCTCTTTTGTCAGGTTAGAGTACAGTGCTTAGCGGGGCATGGCTCTGATTACAGCGGTGCGCGCCTTTTCTCCAGTCCCTTTCATTTCCTTGAAAGCACTATTTAATTTAGAGCCTGTCACACCATGGCTCACCACTTTATTTATTTATTTATTTATCCATCCAAGCAGATTCGAGTTGAGTGGTAGCTCTGTAAAGCAGTGGCCAAGGAACTCCAGTGTACTACAACATGATATATGGAATATTGTGGGGACTATACAAATGGGCTTGTGTGCTTTTGGCCTCTGACCTACTACAGTGTTTTATTTATGTAAATGGATACAGAGCCGCAGTGTTACTGTAGTACCATCTCAAGACTGTAATGCAGCAAGCATGAGTGGGCCCATTGATAAGAACACGTGCAGAATTCAAAAAGCATATGCCATTGACATTGGTTTTACATTGAGTTTATTTTATTTGCCTGTCTAGGTTTGTCACTTTTGAGTGTTTTATATTTATTGGTGACACCAGCTGGACAGTACAGTTGCAGTAGGGTCTTGTGAAGGATTAGGTTGTTGTTGTTTCTGTGGGTTGAACCAGTCATTTTCAGCTTTATCTCGTTTGCTGGTTATTGTTGCAAGAAGCTGGAGTCACTTCCACATGAATGTTTATATGTGATAGGAAATGTGTCTCCAGTGAAGGGTACTGGCAGGGTGGACAAGTGATATTGTAATTAAGCATGTCAGGGTCATTCACAATTTATATATTTATTGAAGTACTTACCTGGTAATACTAGGCACAGATTGGGTTCTATCATTTCATTCCGCCGATAAGATATACTTTAGAATAAACAGAACAGTTCAATAATTAGCAGTCTGAGTTACATTTTTCAATAGGCTATAGACAGGGTTGGATCATTGTGAAGTAATCATGTTTCACAATCTGCCTCTGACGACATCCTCACATGAAAAGAATTAATTCACAGGTCTGTATGCAGATTATATCAACAAGACTATAAGGAATATTTTATGATTTCCTCAACTATGACTAAAACAGATACATAAAACATAAAACACACACACGCTTATAAAAATATATATTATTTTAATATTGCTACCAGTGTTCTTACATAGGATTCGTTGTTTTCTGGAGCATGGTTCTATAGCAAAATGAATAATCCTGTAGTAATCGCAATGGGAGATTACATGATGTCATACACACGCGTTTATCTTTTTTAATTTCCTATTACGATTTACTGAAGGTCTTTGCAACACCAAAACACAATTCTCGTCCATCATGAGACCGAAAACCGAGGTGCTAATGTAAGTGACTCTGCAGCAGCAACTATGATGCACAGTTCAACCCCTAGTCTCTGTAAAAACGTCTGCTAAATGACTAAATAATAATAATAATAATAATAATAATAATAATAATATGGACTATATATATATATATATATATATATATATATATATATATATATATATATATATATATATATATATATATATATATAATAAGTAATATTATATATATATATATATATATATATATATATATATATATATATATATATATATATATATAATATATGCTATGGATATATATATATATATAATATATAATATATATCATATATAATATATATATATATATATATATATATATATATATATATATATATATATATGGGCACTGTATACATTATATGTTGTATTTTAAATGTTTACAGTGCAGTATTTTCAAATATTTTGTAGAGATTCTAATGTTCATTAATCAAAAAGAATCGGTTAACAGTCGGTGAATTCCAGTGTGAATGGGGCTGGCTGTACAGACAGGAACATTTGGAGAGGAGGTGGAGAGGAGGTGGAGAGTGATTTCGTTCTAGGGGGAGTGGCTGTGACCAGACCCCCTTCCATCGTTCTCGCTCTTTATACCCTATTGTTGTTGTGCTTCTACTCATAGTCCCACAGCAAGAACGCCGGAGCTGTGTAACCGTAGAGTCGGTAATTGAGTTTTACAAATGATCCAGTTTCGTTGAGGACAAATCAGTAGAGAACGAGCTGTGCATCAGAGAAGCAAGCATGTACACTTAGCGCTACAAAAAAAAAAAAAAAAAAAAAGCAAAGAAACGTTTTTTTTTTTTTTTTGTTTGTTAACAAATAACGAGGTATATAAGATTAGCATAGCAACACCAAACAGAGCACTTTCTCCTTTATACACGGAACAAGGGTTGTCTTTTTATTTTTTACTTGCATCAGACTACAAAGAAAAGAGTCAGAAATCAAGAAGCAGCAAAGTTGGTGCGCTAAATATAAGTGGACATTCGCTGGACTTTGCGTAGTCCAGTTTATACGGGACTGGAGACGCCAACAAGCCGAGGAACGACCTATTGTTGTGGATATCTGTATTAAACCGTGGGACACGATTCCCGAGGGTCGCTTATTTATTTTTTTTGCTTTAACACAAATAACCAAAAAAAAAAGTATTGTGGAGAAAATACCTAAATGTTGTGGGAATAGGTAAAACACCAGCGAATGAAATAACCGTCTCCCAGAGCTTAAATGGGGAAAACAACTTGTGTACTTTAAAAAAACGCTATTCAGGATTTACCTTCAGAGCAATTTGGAGACCAGCATCAGGAAGTGTAATAACGGTAAGGACATTATCATCTCGCCTTAATCGAGAGCATTGTTTCGATTTATAGAAGCAGGTACTAATGTGTTTACAAAAATATAGAATAGCCTCAGGATAATGATTAGTGTTAGACCAAAAACATACAGTAATACACAAGTATCTGTCGGCTATGGCATCTCTTTGGCTTTATATTAAAACATTAGATTGGTGGTATTAGTAGTAGTAATAATAATAATGCATATTAAAGTTTTTAACAAGCAGGTCCAGTTACAAATGGCCCACGAAGACCGTGTTTAATTGTACGTGGGTTCATGTTTAATTATCGGTGGTCTTGACAGTTTGGATTGGAGTGACCCGGCTAATGCTGGAGTTTCAATGAAATTCTAGAGTCCTGATACTGCAGGCTAGGGCCGCGTATACAGCCCCGCACCGACTCGACAGTGCATCGCGGAGATAGTCTACTCCGTTTAGATTTGATACCTACTGTGTCACCTAAGGGCAGAATCGGATAGAGTCCATAGTTATATAATGCATAATAATAATATTAGTACTAGTAGTATTATGTACGGTACTATGACAATTCTAAATAAATATTCTCCAATTTGTATTCCAGAAATGGTGTGCATATATCTAATGTGTATTAGTTTTATTATTATTATTATTATTATTATTATTATTATTATTATTATTATTATGTCCAGCACAAGATAACGTAGCACCCCCTCAGCATCAATAGGTCATTTTCAAAGATTCTTTTTTTTTTTTTTCTTCTGAAGTGTTAATCATTCACAGATAACCCCACACCCTAATCACATGCACACACATGTATGAATTGATACCCTGCGGATAATAATGCGTTCACTGGGTGATTGATTAATACGAAGGTTAACAGTGTAGCGGCGGAGTCACAAAGACAAAGATGCTCGCATTATCTGTGATGTTTGCATTGGTTTAAACTTTAACCAGCGGTACCGTAGTAAAAGCTAATGACAAAACTGTTGTAGATTATTTTAAAAGGGGAAAAATAATGTGGGAATTGTACGTTTGGCCATTGTAGGCTTTTTTTTCTAGTAGTTTATTTTAATGTAGGCTGTTTATGTTACAGTGGTGTACATTTGTTAAATTCAGACTATATATCCATAATAGAAAAATGAAATTCACAGTTGTTCAATTACATCCTTTTTATAACCGGGAAAATGGATGTGCGTAAAAAAAGTCTAATACCTTACAGAAAGAGAACGGTGCATTGTTTACCTCGGTGCAAACAGAGTGTTTATTACTTTACTTAACGCGAGAGATTTCAGTCTCTGCTAACCTGCGAATGCGCACCGCTCAAGAGAGGCACTCCTAATTGGGAATAATCGGCGGTGACTGTGTGCCCAATCAAACCTGCACGTGTGCGTTATTAAAAATGTGCGCAGTTTTGAAGCTGGATGGGGTTGGCTCAGGTTCCTTGTAAAAGAAAACCCCGCTACTCGACTGGCGCCTGTGCAGGGCTGCCGTCCCTAAAACAGAATATCTCTAAGCTGCAAAAAAAAAAAAAAAAATCAAAAAGCAGGTTCACATAGGCCAGCACTGTTCTCCTCCCCCCACCCCCTTGCCACTTGAAGAACGATGTAAACATGCTTATCTTTGAGTCACGATGGGGGGGTAATAAGCTCTTTTGTTGTGGGGGGTGGAAGAAAGGGAATAGCAGAGAGGAGCAGATGGTGCCTGCCATAGGCTTAGCGCTGTGTTGTCGCTGAAGGTAGAAGTATGGGGAAAGGACTGAAAACTGTAACACAGCCCAGGCAAACTGACTTTTAATAGCAGCGTGCAAACGCGAAAACAGGAGCGAGATCTTAGAGTGGATTATTTGTTTATTTATTGCAGTTGTGCAGTGTACATCAACACCTGTGTATGCTACAATACCTACAAATTAACGAATACCCACCACCCCTATCAAATAATAATCCATTTTCAGTAAGGCAGCGCTGACGTCATGCTGTTTCTCCTGAAAGCATTTTATGACAACACAAAAAAAGAACATAGCAATTTTTTTTTTTTTGGGGGGGGGGGGTTGGGTTTACAAGATACACTGTAAAGATTTAATAATATTTATTTTCCCTATGTTTTTCAGAGGAAGTGCTGGGGTGTGCAGTTAACTTGTCCATGCTGAAGCCTGCCTGAAGCCAGCTTCCACTGACTGCCTTTGGTAGCCCCCCTCTCCCCGACTCCCCACTCCTCTCCCTCTGTGAGAAGATGAAGCCTGTTTGCAAGCTCTGTCTCCTCTTCTTCACTCTGGCTGTAGCCGTGCTGGCAGAACCAGTGCATCCAGGAGGTCCCAGAATGAAAGGTAGGTTCTGTAGTTGTGCCACTTGGAAGGTGTGTTTGGTTCGATTAGGTTAAACGCTGAAGCTGATCACGGTGTAGCAGGGGATAGAAGATTAAGTGGTGATGTAATCTCTCTTTGGAAAGAGATCTGTGATGATAACTGTTACTCAAGCCTGTCGAGCCCTTGGGTGCGGAAGGTAAGACTTGCCTGTCCCGGTGCCAGCAAGGAGGGGAGACAGCTGAACAGGGGAAGGTAGATGTGGGGGGCTGAGGTAGAAACTCCAAGAAGGGAAATACTTGTGAGAAAGCATTTTGTCCCCTCATGTGAACTGGTGTCTTGCTGGGTTTTTAAAATAATTATCATTCGGAAATACTGTTTTTGAATTCATCTGGAAGTAGCTCTTCTTGTTTTTTTTACTTCAGAAATAGAACTCACAGGCCGGGTCTGAATAGGTAGCTGCTGTTTCAACAAAGCCTTTTGTGTTTTGTTTTTTTATTATGATTTTTCTTTAATCTGAGTTGTAAACTTGGCTCCCCCTTTCCCAAGGATAAGAAGCCGGTCTGGTTTCTAGTAACAGTTAGTGAAGGAAAACAATGTGCTATTGAGGCCCTGCCAGGAGAAATTAAAGGCATTTACAGGAGATAGCGATTGCAAAGGCAGAGTTACCTACTAAAAAATATTTAAAAGCCGGAATTAAAAGAAAATGGTTGCCCTTGGGATATCATCCAGAAAATAGAGGTGGGATGTAATACTCAGCAAGGTTTGAAGCAGCAGTGATAACAAGTTTTAGAACAAGTGTTTATCTGTTAGCTGGAGAGCTGTGCAGAAACCCTGGCTGTGCACAGACTCTGCTTTTGTTAGAGCTGTACCAAATCTGTGTTCCCAATTGTAATTAGTAATGGGGATTAAACTATGAAATTAAAGGGCGTTCATATGCAGTAACGCATGGGAACTTGACTTGTAAACTCTGGGCTTAGTTTGGTTGTTTTTGCTAAAGATTTTCTTCTCCTTTATGTACATGGTGTGATGTAAAGGGTCCCTCTGAGGTCAAAGCCAAGTCAGTTCCCTGGACAGGACTTGACAAGTTCATTAGTGTTTACATGCAGCAGTAGGGGGTGCAGGAGTCCTCCCCTCTGCATTTTGGGTAGCTTTTAGCTCACTGGCACAGAGGAGAGCAGTTCTAATTGCTGCATCTTGCACAAGCTGTCGGTACCAAGGAGCAGATCAGGGCTTTCTTCGTAGAAGGAGGAAAAAGACTTGGGATTATATAAGCAGATGAAAGGCTTTTATTTTGATAGAGGCGAGAGGTCTGTGGACAAACCAAACCAGCATATGGAAAGTAAGGGATTCTGTTCAGGAAACTGAGACTGCATTCACCCATAAAACCCACAGGAAGCAATTTGTGAGGAAATTAGTCTAGAGGTTTTTTCATAAGTTATTTACATAAAAACTGAAATGCCTGCATGCATAGTGCTAGAAGACATTTAATATTGATAGATTGATTTACTTTGTGTCCCGTCCCTCCCCCCATTATTAGAGCATTCCCTCCTGCAGCCGGGTTTCCCTGCTAACAGCACCGCGACGGCAGGCAGCACCGTGAAGCTGATCTGCCAAGTCTACAGGACCGGCAAGATGCAGCTGCAATGGCTGAAACACGTTGAGAGGAACGGGAGCCACGTAGGGCCTGATGGTCTCCCTTATGTCCAGGTCCTCAAGGTGAGAATGTAATATTATAATTACGGGCACTTGAGTGATCTTGACTGATTTGTGCTGACTTTTTAAAAAATATATATTTGATGTATATCATTTATTTTTTCTAACTCCATTTCGCTTCCTTTTATCTAGTCGGCTTATATGAACGCCTCTAAGGTGGATGTCCTGCTCCTGTCCAATGTCACGTTCAAAGACGATGGACAGTACACCTGCCTGGTTGGAAACTCTGTCGGATTGATTTCCCACCAGTCAGCCTGGCTCACGGTCATACCAGGTACACTGGAGCTATAATGACCTGGAGTGAGATGAGGGATATAATGCATCTGGCTTGTAGTCCCTGGCTCTCATCATCCAGTACCTTCTTACAAATACATTTCTGTGCTGCTGGGGGGGGGGGGGGGGGGGGGGGGGGGGGGGGGGGGGGGGGGGGGGGGGGGAGGGGGGGGGGGGGGTGGGGGGGGGGGGGGGGGGGGGGGGGGGGGGGGGGGGGGGGGGGGGGGGGGGGGTGGGGGGGGGGGGGGGGGGGGGGGGGGGGGGGGGGGGGGGGGCCTCAGAGTCCCATCATGCTGAGACATGTTAATTCAAGTCTTTGTCCGCTTGTCAGGCTGTTTGTCCCACAGTCCCCTGCAGAGTCTCTGAGAATCACTGTTTGTGTTTTGGAGTTCAAAGTAGACGAAGAGTTTAAAGGTCATGCATTAGGGGTGGGGGGGAAGATATAATTTTTTGTTCCATATTTTAATTTTTCAGTCAGTATGCAATCCATTCTTACTTTTCTGTTTTTGCTCTGGTAGGTTTTTCTCAAGCCCAGGCTGAAGAAACTGCAGAGCACTTCTTTTTGGACCAAGGCGACGTGCTCAAACTGACCTGTGAGACCAACCGGACCGTGGGCATCAACTGGTACAAGGAGGCGGTCCACGTCCAGGCTGGTGACCGGGTGCAGATCAGACCCAACGTTCTGGAAATCGCCGACATGACTTATGAAGACTCTGGCCTCTACCTGTGCGTAGTGCGTGGCACGGGCGAAATCCTGCAGAACTTTACTATTACTGTCGTAGGTAAGGCGTCGCACAATTCAAAATATACCTTTTAATCAACAAAACTTCACTTTTCTACAGACCATTACAAAATGACAGTTTATTCATTTTCCGTTTGTGTTTATTTAGTTATTTATTTATTTTGTAGACTCCTTTGCGTCGGGCGACAATGATGATGAAGACGACGGTTTGGAGGATGAAGCCACAGAATCAGACGATGAACGCGTCTTCTTCAACAGAGGTGGGTCCTCTGACTGACCGCTTTATTTTTTCTTTTGCTTGCTTGATGACCTTGTCTTCAAGCCTTTTATTGTGTTGTCACTACTTCTGCGGTCTAGGGAAAGCCCAGCCAAGCGGAAAGGTTGTTGACTTTCGGCCCCCCACGCTCATTGTGCATCGTATCTAAAGAGCCCCGTTCCCCTCCCCCCAGTCTCCCTCTCCACATTGTACTGAGACAAGAGCTGGAGATGTGTGCACCTTCGTCAAATAATCACACCTGCTTTTATTTTATCGTGGTTTCTGCTTTTATTGTAAAACATTTGTAAAGCAAATGTTTATCACTGGAGTACCTGCTTACTGCAGATAGCAGAAACTACTTTTTTGCCATAAACTCTTCTTTTGAAGCATGTAAATACAGTAAACAAAACCTTTAAAGAATAAAAAAATAAACAAAAATCTTGCTGCCCCCCTCCTGATGCCCTTGCCTTAGACTGCTGGCTGCATTCCAGCAGAACTGACCGCATCCGTGTATGTAGCTTAGTTAGTCTGGCAGTTAGAGAGGGGGAGGGGGAGGGGGAGGGGGGCAGGTCCTAAACTTTCCTCTTCACTACTGGTTTGGTAGAAGATGTTCCCCGAGACGTAGTATTCACCTTCTATCTGCTTGCTTCCGTGTCCAGGTGCAATATTCTCAAAGTTTTTTAATAGTGCTTGTTTTCCTCTTGGCAGGACCTTACTGGACACACACTCAGAGAATGGAGAAGAAGCTGCATGCAGTTCCAGCTGGGAACACAGTGAAGTTCCGCTGCCCTGCGATGGGCAGCCCCATACCATCCATCCGCTGGTTGAAGAACGGGCGCGAATTCAGGGGGGAGCAACGCATTGGGGGCATCAAGGTAGGTTAGCATGGACTGCGTTCGAAATTACAGCATTTGTAGCTCTTAGGAATGTAGTGAACAAATATTGCCGTTGATTCCTTTTATGAACGTTTTTAATGGTGGTCGTCTTTTTCCATCTTTCAGTTACGGCATCAACACTGGAGCTTGGTGATGGAAAGTGTGGTGCCTTCAGACAGGGGCAACTACACATGTGTGGTAGAGAACAAGTACGGAGTCATCTTCCACAGCTACATCCTGGACGTACTGGGTAAGAGCTCCAATCCACTCCCTGTTCAGCTTCCCACCAGAATGAGCTTTTCATTTCTTAGAATTGCAATACATTCATGTGGTATCAAGCTTGATTTTTATACCTGTAAATGAGTAGAAAATTGCAGTGTTTGTTTCAAATTCAATGTATTTGTGTTTGTTCCAGAGCGTTCCCCACACCGGCCCATTCTCCAGGCAGGTTTGCCAGCTAACACAACTGTGGTGCTGGGAAGCGACGTGGAGCTCTACTGCAAAGTCTACAGCGACGCCCAGCCGCACATCCAGTGGCTCAAGCACATTGAGAAGAACGGCAGCCACTATGGGCCTGACGGCTATCCCTACGTCATGGTCCTGAAGGTGAGAATCAGTACTCCTTCGGTTAGGGATTACTATTTTGCATTGCACTGCAAGGATGGAAATAAGACTCCTACTGTAATACAACTTTACCTATTCCAGGTTTTACTCTGTGCTTGATTAGCCAAAGTTCATAGGGAACAAGCTCAGGTGTGTGATTAAACTTGTAGGAAAAATAACAATGGATCACTTCTGTGCAATGGGAGTCTTATTTCCATCCCTGTACTACATATTCCTTGTATGAATACAAGTTATAAAGCTGTTTTTCTTTTGCAGACAGCTAGTGTTAACACATCAGAGATGGAGGTCCTGTATCTTCCCAATGTCACCTACAAAGACGCTGGCGAGTACACCTGTCTGGCTGGGAACTCCATTGGGATCTCCTTCCAGTCCGCCTGGCTCACCGTCATACCAGGTAAGCTTAACTTCAACAGCTGGTTAAGCAGTGACTCAGGAAGCCAGCAAGCCTGGCTGGTTGGAGCGAAGGGGACTGGGTGGTATATTAAAGCGCAACTGTGTTTCACTCTCTCTCTTCAGAGGAGGAGCTAGAGCAAGAGATTGACATGACTGAGACCAAGTACACTGACATCATCATCTACGCCTCGGGCTCGCTGGCCGTTGTCATGGCGATTGTGATCGTGGTGCTCTGCCGCATGCAGTCCAATCCAAACAAGGAGCCCTTCGAAGTCCTGCCGGTGCAGAAGCTCAGCAAGTTTCCCCTCCGCAGACAGGTATGTGGCACTGCAGCTGTGCAGTATGGGGAGGAAGAAGGAAACGTCATGGAAAAGAGAGACTAAATGAAGCGTTGACACCTGCTCTCCTGCGTTTTCCCTCCACAGTACTCTCTGGACTCCAACTCTTCCGGCAAGTCCAGTGCTTCGCTCATGAGGGTCGCCCGTCTGTCGTCCAGCTGCACCCCCATGCTGGCTGGGGTCATGGAGTTCGAGCTGCCCCTTGACCCCATCTGGGAATTCCCGCGGGACAAGTAAGTGCTGGATTTTTTCTATGCAACTTTTTTTGTGACAACAGCAGCAATATTCTCCAGTTTCAATTGCATTTGATGTGTTCTCAGCTGTGCTGATTTTGTATTCATTTTGTTTTGTAGCTTGGCCCTGGGAAAGCCTCTTGGTGAGGGCTGTTTTGGTCAGGTAGTGAGAGCAGAGGCATATGGGATGAGCAAGGAGACTCCTGAGCAGCCCAGAACTGTAGCGGTCAAGATGCTGAAAGGTAAGAGCTCCCCTCTCTGTCTCGGCTTTTAATTATATTTGCAACTCATTCCAATTTGTCTTGGATGTAAACGTAACTAACACTACGATTTAATTTTGCTTTCTGCAGATGATGCCACAGATAAAGACTTGTCTGACCTGATCTCTGAAATGGAGTTGATGAAGGTGATGGACAAACACAAGAACATCATCAACCTCTTGGGGGTCTGCACCCAAGACGGGCCGCTCTATGTGCTTGTTGAGTATGCCTCCAAAGGCAGCCTGCGCGAGTACCTGAGGGCGCGACGACCCCCGGGCATGGACTACACCTTTGATGTCACCAAGGTGCCCGAGGAACAGCTCACCTTCAAGGACCTGCTGTCCTGCGCTTACCAGGTAGCGCGGGGCATGGAGTACCTGGCGTCCAAACGAGTAAGTACCAGCCGCCCCTATGAACCCCTCCTATCGTCCCAGATAGCCTGCCCGTGAGCGAGTGTGTGAGAGCAAAGGCGCCTAGTTAAATACGTTTTTCAGTTTGTTGAGTCCTTTAGTTAGGCAGTCAAGCAGTAAGTGGGTTGGTCGTCCTTGAAAGGTGTTTGTACAGGCTAGCCTTTTCAGACAGGTGGAATGATGGCTTGACAGGACCCATCTGGGAACAGGACCTCTTTCCCTGTGTAAATATTTCAACAAATCTGTAAGCAAACAGGAGTGGCCCTCAGCCCAATAGCCAATCCAAACAATCTAACCACTGATCTACTTGAGAAACTTTCTGTGCCTCGGCTCATTTGGTAGCTTTTCTTCAGCTTCTGTTTGGGCTTATTTATTTGCTCTTACTTTTTGTATTTTTAACATTTATTTTCAATTTATTTATATCATTTTATTTTTTTTAGTGTATTCACCGAGATCTGGCTGCCAGGAATGTTTTGGTAACTGAAGATAACGTCATGAAAATTGCTGATTTCGGCTTGGCGAGAGGGGTCCATCAAATTGATTACTACAAAAAAACAACCAATGTAAGTACCCCTGACCTCATGTCATTTCCATTGATTATGAATAACGTTAGAAAAGTTGTGGACTTAATAAATATAAATAGTATTTATATATACAACTTCGACCTTGCTAGATCACCCTCGTCAACAAAACGTTGTGACAGTTCACATTCAGTTGCGTAAGTTTGCATCTTTTGTAATGTTTTTAAAGACAGCCCTTTGATGTGCGGTCCCTGATTGACAGGGTGTCTGAGGGGAGGTAATTGGGAGGGTGCGGATCAGAAGGAGGGCAGTCGCAGGATGTCGGCTCTCCACTCACTGGCTTTTTGTTTTTTTTTTTACTGCAGGGGCGCTTGCCAGTGAAATGGATGGCACCAGAAGCCTTGTTTGACAGAGTCTACACGCACCAGAGCGATGTGTAAGTGTAGCTAATCGCATCAAATCCGCTGACCAGACCGGCTGGTGCTTTGGATTCCTCCTTAGCCCCAACCCCTTTGCACATTGTTGAAATGAGGCTTAAAATGTTGAATGTGAGAGCATTCAGAGAATTCAGGCAAACCAGCGCTGGGAAAGGGCTTGTTAATATTAAAGGATGTTTCTGTAGATAGACATTAGTTTGAGATTTAGGCACATTTTTTATTTGATTTCCCTTGTGTTTCCGCAGCTGGTCTTTTGGAGTGCTGATGTGGGAGATATTCACTCTGGGGGGGTCCCCCTACCCAGGAATCCCAGTGGAGGAGCTTTTCAAGCTTCTGAAGGAAGGGCACCGAATGGACAAGCCGTCAAACTGCACACATGAGCTGTGAGTCTAGATGTCTACACTGCATGCCTTGCCGTGGTTTAACGTGGCTGTCATTTCATCAGCGATGGGAACAGTGACTGGAACGTGTTATTAACTGTCTCTGTTTCCTTTGACAGGTACATGCTGATGAGTGAGTGCTGGCACGCCGTACCCACACACAGACCCACCTTTAAACAGCTGGTAAATGAACTAGACAGGATTCTGGCCTCCATTTCAGATGAGGTAAGATGAAAGGATATATATGGGTAGATTTGCATATGTAGTAGTTGTTGTTATTATTATTATTATTATTGTTGTTGTTGTTGTTATTATACACTGCCTTAGATTCATCCTAACAACCTTCTGCACAGCAGTATTTCTAAAGGGACATGTGTTTTTGTGCACAGATAAAGATGTAAGCCACAAGTCTCCTTGACTTGGAACCTAGAAATGAACAAACTATAAAAGAGTCTTCTGTCACTTCAGTGGCATCTTACTAGTTAATTATCTGGTAAAGCTGAACTCGATGTGCAAGTGTACTAATACTAATTGGTGATTGTTCATTTTCCTCCCCCCCTCGCCCAGTATCTGGACCTCTCAACCCCATTTGAGCAGTACTCCCCTTCCTGTGAGGACACCTCAAGCACCTGTTCCTCAGACAATGATTCAGTCTTTACCCACGATGCCACATTGACAGACCCCTGTCTTCTTGGTTACCATGACATCGGATCTAGGATAAGGACCTGAAAATACTGTTTTTGTTTTTTTTTTTTCTTTAAAGAAAAAACAAACTATTATTATTCTTTTCAAAACTGTCTAATGTCTGATTCAGGGCATTAAATAAGAAAGGTGTTATTGCTTTAAGAAGAAGAAGAACAAGAAAAAAACGAAATAACTTTTATCCAAAAACAGACATTTCTGGGATGGAAGTGCTGATGATTGTTCCAGCAGTTGCCATGGTAACATGTTCTAAAGTTTTTTTTTTTTTTTTTTTTTTTTTTTTTTTTTTTTTTAAAAAGCCTTGAAACAAAAACGGTCTGACATATATGTAGAGTTCCAAGACCAGTGGCTATTTCATTGGCAGAGGAAGAAAAAATTGAAATATATTTTGATATGAAACACAAGTCTGCAACCATTGTGAATTATAAATATATATATAGAATATATAGATGAATATTCTTCAATCTGATATTTTAAAAGTTGATCTCAGGACCTCTTGTTATGCATTGCTATAGTGCCTGACCTCCTGTGAATAATTTAATATAAATATTTTTTATGTACAAATCTTTTTTTTTTTTTATATAAATTATTTTCGGACGAGATGATGAGGTAAAGAAATATTTGTAACTAACAGCATTTTTTAATAAGATGAAAATGTTTTAACTGTACATCATAAATAAACAGATACCATACAATTAGCCTTCTTTGCCAACCAAATAACAAAAAAGTGGTTTATTTTACAAATAACGGTACCTGTATAAAAGCAATACAAAATAAAATTTATTGTAACAAAATGCAGATTTAGTTTTTTCCGTCTTAATGTACATTAATGTCCAACATCGAAAGATTTGCAAAAACGTTATGCAATAATGCACTATAAAATCATGTACAGTATAGCTGGGAATGTGCCTGTTTCTTTTCCTTTTTTGGAAGTCCCTTTTTGTTTTCTGCAGTCTTTCACCCAGCACGGTTTGCGTTGCGTGTGAACAATGGCTCTGTGCTGGAGCAGCAGAGCTTTAATGGGTGTAACTGAACGGCCTGGTGATGCTGAGGCCAATGGTACTTGTATGCTAATCGCACGGCCCTTATTATGTTAATGCATCCTGCTGCCTGCCATTATAGGACCACATCTTTAACACACACATGCTAATGCTTCAAACTCCATTCAGGGAGTTTCAGTTCCTTGAGGCAGTACAGAGTCCTGTGAAAGAACCCCCCTGTTAATGCTAAGCACCGAGGCAAAGTATCTGATAATGTGTGTGTTTTAAATTGGGGTCAGTTGCTCTCTCCCATTCAAGCTCTGTGTGTTCAGTATAGTGGCACCCATTCCTGGATGTATAGTGCTGGGCATGTAGATCACGCTGCATGTGGGTAACATTTTACTAACAGAAGTAATTGCTCACCCATGCTCCTTTTTGAAGTGAAACTGCTGTTTTGTTGGACAGCGCTATCCTTTACATTGTTTACATAATGGTAATCCTTGTACAAACACTGCATCACTATGTAAACATGCTGAAGTAATGTTGTTACTAACTGGTGAAATGTAGCTGTTTGCATTTCCTGCTGTTGTGTTTTTTTTTTTTTTCCTTTTTAAGGATACTGGGTGAAACACACAGGATGTAAAGAAGTTTAATTTATTTCAGCAAAAGAAACAAACATCCCTTCACCTCTTAACCTTTTGTCTGATTGTTTAAAAATGTGTCTTATTTCTAATATTGTTTCAGCCCTGAGATTGTGTGAGATGCTATATATTGTATCTGCATGTTTACACCTGGATTCTACTGAGACAGATATTCCAAATCTACAATCCATTTATGAATTCTAAAGTCATGTTAACATCTGCAATGTTTTTAAAGGTGTTTCATTGGGTTGTTTAAATTTTTTATTCATCCTTTTGAGACAATTTTACAGATATTACTTATTGATCTATGGTATATCTAATTTATTGGTTTATATGTTAAAGAACATTTTATAAAATCTATTTTGCAGTGTTCAATTCATGGGCAGCCCCATTGTTTTGTAAAGCGGTGTTTGGCCCTGTGGGAGGAGTGGGGTCTGAGGGGCATGCTTGTGTTTGAGTCGGAGGGAGAGAGATCTTTTGATCTTTTAGAATGGAATCTGCATCTGTAAGGGATGATTGTGTATCCCTATTTTTTTTTAGTATTTTGTCTTTCCCCATGTTCCTATTCCTTAGTTTAAGTAAATTGATGGTCCTCTGCAAGATAATACTGTAACCTATTCAGGTCCACTGGCCATGGCACATAACATAAC
Source organism: Polyodon spathula (assembly GCF_017654505.1). Lineage (NCBI taxonomy): Eukaryota > Metazoa > Chordata > Actinopteri > Acipenseriformes > Polyodontidae > Polyodon > Polyodon spathula. The sequence continues at coordinate 36,823,217 of NC_054545.1, read as the reverse complement.
TAAAAAAAGAAACGTATCCTAGAAATCGGCAGTGCTTTCAAACAGGACAAGCTGGATCCATGCACTCCCCTGATTGTGACACTCTGCTCCTTGTTCTGGAAAACGGGAACATGTGGAACTGATTGGAACGAGGAGGCTGGGGTCAATACATTTTGTCCCTGTCCTTATCAGACTGCCCCTGCCTCTGTGTCTCTGACCAGGTGTAGGCAGCAAGATAACGACCCTATTGTGTTCCAACGTTTGCTGCCTTGTCAAGGGTTGAGTCTGCAGAGAAAGCCGAGTTGCCCCTGTGACGTCTGCCCTCCCCTTCGCAGTGTACAGTCCCTGTGTGTGGAGCATTGCTATCTTACAGATAAGCAATCAGTTAAAGATTCAGCACAAGCTGGCTGGAACGATGAGAGCGGGCCTGGACCCCCTTTCACACAGCTCATGATGCTGTATCTCCATGAAGTTTGATAACTCGCACTGCCTGGCAGCAAACAGTATAGAGATAAGAAGCATGCTTAAATCACATGAGTGTCGTTTGTACCTTTTGTGTGGTTCTCTATTACAATCTGGGTAAGTTACTCTTACACCTCTCTGTGCTCACTACATTACATATTTCATATAACCCTGTTGTTTATTTAGTTCCTGCAAGCTCTTCATAACTCAAAGACTACTTGTATGTAAATACAGAGTGCAGCTGATTATTTGTGATGCCTTTAATATTTTATTTAGTTTAGTTTGAGTAGTTTTGTCCAGATGTGAAGGCAGGTTTGATGAGTGCCCACAGTGCCACCAGGACCCTGACGAGAAGCCCTCTGACTAGAAGCTGGAATACTTGGTTTCACATCACAGGAGACACATCTGCGCTCCTCCAAACTCCCGTGCAAGTCAGTTTTCGTGCGAGGCTGGTGTTTGTGTGCAGAATAGCTGGCTGCAAATGAGGGGTGCCAATCTTCCCATCAGCTAGGCTGACAACCGTTTACAGGTTTGCAGGGAGAGGAACGGGGTGGCAAGATCGTGCACAGATGTGCTGAGCTTTAGATTATCAGCACCTCCCCTTCAGAAGTAACTTTCTCTTTTTAATCTGATCTGTTGTAGCTTGCGTCAGTGCACTTTTTATTTTCACTGTTTGGGAATGTTTCTGGAACTAAAATCTGCTGTGCAGGCTTCTGCTTTGTCCTCAGGTTAAAGATCTGTATCTGTTACAATGTATTCAAGCAATTGATAGCAGTCTTGCACAGGTACTATGGACACCTGGCCTGCATGCTGACTTCAAATGACCTGCAGAACACAACATTAATTATCTTGCTGCAGCACATTCTGTTTTCTGAGCTGCCATCCAGTAGATACCATTTGATTTCTAGGTGATTTTGCCCCTGGCCCATCATTAATACAAAATCCCAGTCACACAAGGAATTGAGGGTTTAAATACCTGGAAGCAGTACAGTGTGTAGAACTAAGCACTGCCTGTCATTTTCAAGCTTTGATGAATGTGATAAAAGGCAGCGTGGTCTAGTGGCTAGTGGTTAGAGCTGAGAGGCAGTGTGGTCTAGTGGTTAGAGCTGAGAGGCAGCGTGGTCTAGTGGTTAGAGGAGAGACAGTGGTGTAGTGGTTAGAGCTGAGAGGCAGTGTGGTCTAGTGGTTAGAGCTGAGAGACAGCGTGGTCTAGTGGTTAGAGCTGAGAGACAGTGTGGTCTAGTGGTTAGAGCTGAGAGGCAGCGTGGTCTAGTGGTTATAACTGAGAGACAGTGTGGTGTAATGGCTTGAGCTGAGGAGCTGGGAGGCTGTGTGGCCTAATGTTTAGAGCTGAGGGGCTAGGAGGCAGTGTGGTCTAGTGGTTAGAGATGGGGAGGCAATTGTGTCTGTGCAAATCCAAATATAATAAAGTTGAGCATTTTAAAAGGAGATGCAGATATTGCACCACATCTCTTATTAAAATCATTGGAGAGAATGAGGCAGAACCAAGCCAACTAGTGCTCAGTTTCTCACTATATTACTGGTTAATGTGCAACCTGAATCGCCAGAGTCCAGAAATGCAAAAATGCCCTCTATCATGTGCTTTAGGGAACAAAGCCCAGCAGATACATTCTTAATCAGTGTTCTACTGATATGAGCTGCATAGTTAAGCAAAGTAAACACTGAATATGAACAGGTACTTTGTATTACCAGCAGTGGGAGTTCTGCCAGTCACAACGGGAGAACCAAAGAATGATCCCCTTCCAATTCACACACCTCTACCTTGTGTTTCACTGGCATTCAATGCCAGTTTTTATCTCTAAACATTTTGAAACATGATTATAATTATGGTTATGACAGATAATAGTCTGCAGGTTTGTCAGCACTAACAACGACTGGTTTAAAAAGGCTCCTGGTCACAAGAGGCATTTGAGAAAACAGGCAGAATGTCTTGAGTGTTTAATGAATCTCCTCCATCGGCTGATGAATTAATGATGCCAACATCTGCATAAGACCTGTGCTGCCCCCTCTGCTACAGAGCTGGCTCCTCAGGTGAATGGTAAGATGTTCTTCTTTGTACCATTTGCTCTGTGGTTCAAGTCTAGCCCTGGCCTCTCCACTCAATTCAATGGGCTGAGACAGCAATTCATGACAAGTGTTTTGCAGCCTGTAATATGCTCCCTCTTTTAACCAGTCAGACTCTTGTTTACAGTAGCAGATTTATTGTGCTGTCTGGTTAGGCCTTGCTGCTGCTGCTGCAGGATTCATTGCAGACTTGAGACTCAGCACATTAAAGACAGGTAGTCTTCCATTTCAGTGAGGCCCCTTGTGCAAACACACATAAACACAGCCTGCCGGAAATGTGATGCTATGTCTCTGATAAGCTATCCTGCTGGGAAAAGAATTGCAAAATAAGTAAATAAAAAAATTAATGGGGACCCCCATCCCCCACCTTCAGAGCTGATCAGGTAACCAGCCGTGCTCCCGGGGTCACACACAATGGAGCCTTGGTACACTGGAGCCCCCTCGCCCCTCGGCCTCGCGTTTCTAATGTTACTCTGAGAAAGTGCTGAAACACGCAGGGTCACCCGAGACTGAGGGGGAGTCCAGGGGCCCTGTCATCACGACACATTTCTCACACTGCAATTTATTGCTTTTCTCTTTTTTAGTGTGGTGGGGGCTGGAATGGATTTCTCTTGGATGGCCTTCGGTGGGAATGATCGACCACCACCCTCGCTCCCCCTCCTTTCTCCTTTTCTTTTTTTATCTTCTTTCTTTACATTTCCAGTATTTATTTTTCAATGGAATCGTTCTTATATGCAACAATTAATAACAATGCATGATATATCATGCACAAAGAAATGAGCACTATTACATTAGTTTAATAGACCAAACTAATCCTTAAGTTATATAAAGCTTATTTTTCTTCCCTCTCTTTGTTTTCTTTCCAACTTCTTCCCATGACCTCCTGGCTGCTAGCAGTGTTGTAATTATAAGTCATTCCTAGACAATGGGAAATAGGTAGGGAATTAGAATACATAATTAAATTGAAAAGATTAGCAGGGAACTTTCACAGGCAGTATTGCACAACACAAAACAATCGCATACAACAGTCAGCTGCGTGTTTAAACAACAGGAGGTGAGATCTGGGGGCTTGGGTGAAAGAGCCTTGCTAGGAAATACAGGGTTTAATGGATCCCTATTTCTTAGCAGGGACTGTTTGAGGGAATGCGCCACAACGGTGATCAGCTGAATTGACATGGCAATTTGAGGTCAAAGTAGAACACAGAGGCTTTAAATCCTTCCATTTGCCTCGATTGGTGCAGTGTAGCTGAACTACACTTCCAGCTCTGCTCCAGCTCGTTTTGTTGACAGTACTCCATTAGACACCTCATTAGTTTCAGAGCACAATGAGCTCTGAGTGCCGCTGGTATCAAGGCGAGGCCAGTTCTGTTATTGACACAACAGCACCAGAGTGAAAGCCATTCTTCTGGGATATCTAAAGCCTGAGGCAGACTGATCACTCCCCCCCCTCTCTCCCTCTCCCCCTCTCTTTCAGGTAATTGACGGGAAGGTATTATCTCTCAAAATGTCAAATAAATCCTCAGCTTCCTCCGGGTGATGTGTTTAAACAAAACAGGAACCAAGGAATAGAAGAGACATGGCGGGCACAAATCCGGCTCTGTGACTCACTTCAGCACTGGGGCTCGCTGTCTCACCCCCCCCGAGGTGCTCCAGCAATGCCATCTGCCCATCTGCCCTCGGCCCTGCTGCACAGCTGCACAGTACATTGCCTTTCAATTAAAGTCACCTATATGTACCAATGTATAGCTTTTGAGCGCATTCCTTAATTCTCTATGTAGTGTTTTTGTATCATAAACACACCATACAGTTGGACTGCATCTATGTAGCTGCAGAAATCCTTCCCAAAGTACCAAAGCCTTGCTTTGTTACTGCATTTACACTGCACTGCTACTGCTGTTCACAAGCACTATAGGCGGTGTATAGGTGACCCCAGTAGTATAGGAAACGATACCTAATTTTAGCAGTACTACTACAGTATGGTAGTAGTAACTTAGCAGTACCAAGAAAGTGGCAGAGACAGCTTCAACTACTCAATGATCACCAGAGAAGTGAATGCGAAGTTTCTGTAAATGCTGACTTCATCGCTCATACACTTTCACGAAGTCCGCAGGAAAGGAGAAGGTTCCATTTGTAAGTGATTGCACACAGAAATGACAGCAATATAAACGTTGGCTCTGTCAACGCACATTATCTCACCGTCGGAGCGCTTTCCTTCTCTCCCATCTGCCCACTCTTAGCACACAGAGGCATTAATCTCATGTGTTGGGCATTAGCAGCCAGCTTCTGATAAATTGCCGTATCGACAGCTATTACCAGCACTGGCTCAGAAGGGATTCAGACTGACCAGCTGTTTCAGGCTCCAGTTTCAGCGCACTCCTCCCAGCTCTCCCCTCTCTCTCTATTCTCCACAGCAGTACAAGCGGGAGCACTTTAATGCCACACTGCAGTCCTATATTCTTATTTACTATTTCTAACTCCAGTCAAACAAAACTCCACACAGAGTGAATGTCGACAACAAACTAAATGTTTTGGTACTCTCATTTTTTTTTGAAAGGCATATTTAGTTCTTAAAACACAGTGGGGGCGTCGCACAATGTCATTTTTTCAGGAGTTTGTGGGGACATTTTCTCAACTTGTGTCTCCATTGATAGTAATATCTGCCCCCAGACACTGACACACACATACACACACAATCTGCACCTTCCTGTTGTGGGTCAATAAGGAAATGTGATGGATGTGGTACTGTAGGGGTAGCTGCTTGGTTGGCAGGTGATTCCTCTTACATTGTGGAATGCTGATTGCTTTTTACTTTTTTACTGAAAGTCGTTAATGACCTCTCATGTAGCCCTCCAGAGCCATTTAAATACCTTGCACACTCAGTGCATTACACCAGGACTGTCCTCGCTGGCGACAATGGCCCGTCCCCATTTGACAGTGCTATGGCAAGGGCTTTTCTGTCTGTCTGTCCTAGTAGCTGGAGCCTCAATCTAAATGAGACCCAATGTGATGAACTTCCCCAACTCAGCAACGCAGCTGATGTGATGACCATTAAGGGGGCTGCTCATTTTGTTTTGTTTTGGCAGGGCTACATAAATCCTGTTCATAGATTATTTGGCCCCAGAGCTGCCTAGCTGCAGAACTGGACAGTAGTGTTTGCTGTGTTGGAATACCCTTGAAAACTGGACACAGTTTCATAAGCAGATGTCCTTCTTCTGAAAGACTAAAACGAGAGAAAATGTATAGGCACAGCTGAGTGAAGGATGGTCTTTGAACAGTTTCAGAAGGGTTCAGTAAAATGTGTTGGATTGTGTTATTGTCTCTTTGCAGCTTGTTCTCAGACACTGGCCGCTCCGCATGGCAATGCGTGTCGACCACATTTCTCTTTTAATCTCAGCTTGCTGGGACGTGTTAGTGACTCGGTTTGCGCTTGCTGGATACAGTGGATTTACATCTTTCTTTTAAAAACATATAGTTTCATATCTTGTTGCAGCTATGAAAATGGATAGCCTCTCAACCTCCCCCCTGTGTAAAACGATTATCTGTGTGAAATCGACAGACTAGCTTCAAGCAAACTCAGCAGAAAGGCACCAGAATTCAGTGTGCACTGTGGAACCCACAACTCCAGGCAGCTGGAGATCACTGTCCGCAGAGCAGAATTATTGAAATATATAACATCCAGCATATAGACTGAAGATAGGTTTGTGTTTAAAAATCATGTCGGGGTTATTTGTTAAATGTGCCAACATCAGAATTATTATTGAAAATGTTCAGTTTAGTTTTTATGATTATGTTCTTGTAATAGTTTCTGAACTGCTGATAACAGTATATGCTTGAACAGCTATGCTAAAATGCTACCACAGAATCCTTTGACAAGGCTGAGGATGATAGGACTGGTCAGGTTTTATTTTTGTTCCAAGACACTCACATGTTCTCGAGGAGAGGAGTAGCGGGACGGGCGGTAATAAACAGACGAGGATCAGCTGTCAGGTAAAAAAAACGGGTGAAAATGAACATTTTTGGGGCTCTGTGTCTAGTTGAGTGATTCCCCATAACCCGGTGAAAACACAGGCTAGCACTTCACAGCACTTAGTGAACAAACAATGAAGTGCTTATACTGCCAGTGTGACAGCTGAAACCAACCTTAAACTGTGTGTGTGGGGGGGGTGGGGGGGGGGGGGGGGGGGGGGGGGGTGGGGGCCTTCCTTCAAGAGCTGCTGCTGTTAGCTTTGAGCAACACAAAGTCTGCCAGAGGAATTACTGTGTCCACTGGGAACATGTTATCCCTCGGATCAATTCCACTCCCGGGTACACAATGCAGGCCTATGTGTGAGTAAGGGTGAGAATGATTCCATTTCACTCACACACTTTTTATTTTATTCATTTATGCTACACAGGACCTCCCCTCCCTCCCCTATCTTGTTTCTACTTTCAGTGGCGAGAGGGTTTTTGTGAGACCCCTGTTCCACCATCACCCCAAAACTTTCATTTTCAAGCAGATCCAAGCTTCTATGTAAACTGGAAAAAAAATGACTTTCTTCATATCACCTTATTTTAAACAAAGAAAGCCTTTAGAAATGAAACATAGCGCCACAAATGAATTAGTTAGAGGGGGGGCCAGACCTGCTCCTTCTACATGAAACTGCAAGCTAGGTCTTCCTGAGCTCTGACAGATAGCCACAACATATGGTCATCAGGGAGAGAAACATGCTTCAGGGATGGGAATAAGACTCCCATTGCATAGAAGTTTGATCCATTCTTGTTTTTTAAATATGATATTAATAAGACACACTTGAGCTTGTTACCCATACACTGGATCTAATCAAGCTTGTAGTGAAACCTGGAATGGATGAAGCCATTATGCAATAGGAGGCTTATTTCCATCTCTGTGCTTCACTAAAGATCTCCAGTTAAGCCACAGGTAAAGTGCAGTGCATTCAATCCGCAGTGTAGTTAGAAGTGCAGATGACCTCAAACACAGTTTAGATTCTTTACTGTGCGTCTCTGAGGAGCTTCAGCAAGCAGCTGCTTGTTTGTGGTACAATCTAGGTTCTTGCAACCAGGAATGACTGTGAATTAAGTGTTTGCGCAGCTGAGAATAAGGTGGTGTGTAATGCATAATGTATAATGTGCAAGGACTCACGGCAACAATGGTATGGTGTATATGGATCCCTCTCTTCTCAATCAACGCCATACAGAGAAAACGAAGGTCCTGAAAAAAAGGTGTGTATTCTGGAAAATATTCAATACGCACTACGGACACAATATGTTTTAGACTGCATTGTCAAGTAGAGGATTATGAAAAGTAAACTTAAAATCACCACTCTCTCCCCCTCATCCCGTTTGCTTCCCTAAAACCACAGAAATTACTAATGCTTCACTTTTTTCCCAGAATGCCGGTAATCCTGTTATCAGGTTCTCACAGACAAAGAGCCCCCTCAGTCTGTGTGCTGCTAAAGAAACACTGCAGGGCACAGAGAGGCTGTTGGGTGCATCTGTGGTACTACCAGCTGGTAGCGTTTCACACATCGGACACTGTACTGTCTGATCATTCCCACTGCGAAAACTCAAAACAACCAAAACAAGAAACAGAACCGGATATCATCTCAGGGAAATGTCACCCAGCCTGTGCAATTGCAGTACTGCCAGGATTCAACAAAGAGCAGGGTTCGTTCTCACCTCCTGCACACTCCAATATCCAGGACAAAGTAAATACATTGCTCAAATGCACTGGTGCCTTTCCACCTCCAGAGGGCAAGCATGTTACTGGGTTCTCCGTCCTTGTGAAGTGCTTTGAGACGTGAAAGGCACTATATATATAAAATGTGCACAGAGTCCAGTATTCTAGATTATTAAGGCTCTACAAGCCAATCCAAAAAGTCTGCTCAAGAACTAGACTTCACGCAAGGTGATTCCCAAAGATGTTTTCCTGATTCAGGCTGGGGTCATGCAAACTGCTGTATGTGTTACCAGGGCTTCAGAGAAAGCTTTCAGCACTGCTATCAGCCACAGAGAGGTGAAAGTAGCTGTTAAAACAGGATCCGTGTGCCTCTTCAAGGAAAGTGATTTGACTAGAAGTCATAATAGATGTGTGGATGAGATTTCACAGCAAGAAGTTATTTTAATTTGAACAAGACACTTCTCAACCCCGCCCCGGAGCGTTCATCAGACAACCAAGCAGGCTGTGCAGTTAGCCCCAGTGCTGGAGCTGGTCCGTACTGTGTGGACTGCACACAATGATCACTTTTCTACACGCTCCACTTCCAGAGCTTGTTTGGCATTCCATTTTCTGCGCTCATCGCAATTGTTTCCTGTAAATCCACCCAGGAACAAATGCGAGCTCTGCTACCAAATCACATTTTTTTCCCAGTTTTTTTTTTGGTGGGGGTGGGATGGGAAGGGATTATGTAAAGAAAATTGCCTCCTGAGGAAATGTCGACAATCCTGGCAGCTTCCTACAGCGACTGTTACGCTAATCTGTGTGTTTAATGCTGGTGACTGTGTTGAAATCCAGCATGAAACTGAAGAGCAGCAGGCAGGAAGCAGGGCACACTGCATTCATTCAAAGACAGCCTCTATGGGCTCTACTGTGCCACCATAAACCCAGCTAAGAGGGAGCATCTTGTTTTCGGTGGGGGTTTTGCTACCACCCCATTCAACAGCTGAACTGAGAAGATGAATCGATGCACCCAAGCCAAGGACACCCCAAGTCTGTGTCTGCTGCCATTCAAACCCTGGATCTGCTGGTTAGTCCTCTGGTGTAACTACTCCAACTCCACCAATATAAATCTCAATGCATTTGCTACATTCCTTTCTAAAAGTCATGCCTTTCTGGGCCAGAATATCACAAGTGCATTGCCACAGTAACGCTGTTGGATTATAACTAATAATAATGCATCTACTCAGTAATCATGTCTGCATGGGATTCTTCTGATCCACGAATGCAATGACAAATACATGTCGGAAATGACCCAGGTAATTATTCTTCAGGTGTCAGAACCGTGCAGTATAATTTAGAGAGGAATCTATAGAATACTTGACCGATACCCACACATCACTAGTTACTGCTCCTTTAATCCACACTTCCTGATTAACCATTGCAATTCAATTTGTTTTGAGTATTTTGTACAGGGTATTCAGGTCATGTGAATAGGGTATTAGGTGAAGGGAACAGAAGAAGACAGGCTCCTTCTAAATGTAATTGATAATAGTGTGTCTCTGAGCTAGATCCTATTGAGCAAGATGTTTCATGAAAGAAGGTAAACTGCAAGGAAAGTTCAATCTGTCATGTAGCTACCTTTACAAAGGTTCACCAGAGCAAAGGTGTAAGAGAGAATTTCCCATGGCACTGGTGTCTTGGCCTACCTGTACATTAAGGTAATAAATAAATGACTCCATGCTTGCTTTGTGTCTTGATTTGCACATATGAGAATTGTTTAAATCTGAGACAGTGTTTGCATTGTGCTGCCAGATCAGAGCGTAGTACAAAAGACACTATTGCAGGTATACATTTACATAAGCATATTGGCAAACCAGGGTAAGCTATGGTAAAAGCATAGTATAACCATGGGAAAGGCAAACCTACAACTGCAAACCTACCCTCATAAAAATAGGTGCAGATCACTTATTTTGTTACTGTAATCTACAGTACAGTGCAGTTGGCATGCTTGAAGGCTGTCAGTTCAGAAACAAGCTACAGACAGCAAACTGCAAGGCACTCCTCAACCAGATTCCAGGTCACATGCTTTAGCTCTAATGGGTTTCGTTGGACATCATATGAGAATGAACTTGGGTGTCATTTCTACAGCCTGGACTCTACAGCATTTTCACCTCACTGCTTTCGGATCTAGCATTCAGAGGCTAGGTCAGGCGTTCCAAAGATTAACTTTTCTTTTCAAAGCCACTCTGGCAGCGCTGTCTTTGCAAAGGCGGATAGACTCAGGGGAATCCTTTCATTCCTTTGTAGATCCATTCATCCAATTATTCTTCTCCATCCGCCATCAAATGCTGAGTTTAATAAACACATCCTGCTGGCTGCCTTCTCTCCAGTAGAAGTTATACAGAGCCCAACAAGAACATTTCAAATGAACATGGTACACGCATACAATGTAATTAGATTGAGTTTAATCGGCTTCAAACACACATTGGACCCCAGACCCCTTAAAATCAATAGAACATCCCATGGAAGCCTCATGTCCACTGTCCATAAGCCAGCAAAGGTAATGCCAACCCGTGCCACCACACGTTCAGTGAGTGCTTTTGGAAGTTCTTGATTGCTTTTAAGACCTCCCAGCAGCTTGTAGACTCAGTACCAATGTGCCCATGCATTTTTATTGTTTTCCAGCTGCGTTATTGGACGGTGTTGATGGCCTTTACTTTCATGATGCCCTGAAACCTATTGACAGGACTCCAGAGCGAGGAGATGGCTGGAGAACCAGAGACACGTACAGACCAGAGGAGATTGTGGGCAGGCTTGTGAATGCTGTCCGATTGCTTGTGTGACAGCTTTCCTCCAGTTCAGTCGCTGGCTCTTATGAACAGGATTAGTACACTGTACAAATTCCAAGCCTCAACTGGATGGTCCAGCCCCATGGTCAGTCAATCTGTTTGCTCTCCCCATCCCTCCAAAAGTCTTTGATCCACCCAGGGAAGGTAAAGGAGGATGCACTCATTCATTCTTTCATCCATTTATGAATTCCTTCCCCCAATCATCTGTTCATTCAGTTTTCTTGTTCTTTTGCTTGCTTAAGCTTCTTAAGTGAGTTTTTAGCAGTGGGGGTGGCATCCGATTGTATGTGTGTGAATAAGGCTGGGCTGGGGAGGTTAAGCAAACCATAGCAAAGCAACAGACTGCATGAGCCTGAACTGTCGGGGATCAACTGCACTTTTATTGAAGAAAATGAGTTGGGGAAGTCATTAATTACAGATACAGCCGGAACTCTTACGAGTCGTTCCTTTTTTTTTTTTACCATTTTCGTTTTACCCCCCACTATTCAATATACAATCATTATTATATGCCACGCAAGCTTTATAGGAGACTGGCACTCTCCCGATTAGCAAGCCTGCTCACACAAACCCTGCTTGTCAGAGTGTGCTGATATTCAGGCTGGACCTCAGCTCTCTTGTGTACTGCTTCAATGCTGGACAAATCGAGAGCTTGTGCTGTCAGTGCTGTGTGTAAGTGTAAGTGTGGAGGGTCTGAGTGCACAGCATTGCCTGTGTTACATAGAGAGACACAGTGCCAGAGCACTCTTTGATCACTAAGCCTATGATCTTGCGTTTTTCCTTAACCCTGTTATTGAGTTCAAACTAACAATACTGATAATGAAGGGGTTCAATGTATATGTTTCCTACAACAGTGGTTTAGCGTTAATTAGTACAATATTATGCCTTTCAACAGCATTGAGACAAGATGAGCTTAGCTGACATGGAGTAGTGACTGAGTCCACCTGCAAGAGTTACTAGAGTAATGCATGCTCTTATTATATCTGTAATTATTATTCATTTACTTTGACGAGACTGCAAACCTAGTTTGCAGCTATGGCTGAGACACATTTCACAAGGGAGCGAGTTCTTGAAAACAAACAATGAAGGTATATCAGTAGATTTGTGACGGTGTGATAATAGGTTTTAATCTAAACAGTGGGAGCATAATTTCAGCCTCTTTTAATTAGACCCACAGTCTGTTTTATGCTCCACAAAGCTGCAAAAGACAACATCAATGTGATCATGTAGCAGAGTGAAGCTCTTTGCTTTGCGCTGTGAAACTCGAGAAAGTGGACTGGGCTTCAGTCTGTCAGCTTGGATTAGGGAAGGCAGAGCAGGGCAGGGCGCTGTGAATTAGGTGCAGTTTGGGATTGAATTGCATCTTCTGGATTGGTAAGTGGAGGTGCTGAAACAAACACTGTTTTGGTTCATTGTTCTACAAACAGAGCCCTCAGATCTCAGTGAGGCCATTGTTAGGGCTCAAGGAGCAGTGATGACTAGTTATATGCAAGAGGAGTCTTATTTCCATCTCTGGCCAGATTTACAGTGAGATTCAATGTTTCACTGCAGGGTCTCCATACCCCATACAAACACCCCTGGAGTGCAGTGCTGTTTGTAGGACTCCAGGTAAGTGAGGTATGCCCTGGCCCCCTGTCTGAACAGGTGCTGCACTTAGCCGTTTGCTCACATGTTGCTCCATTTATCCTTGACCAGAGGAGGGCAGAGAGAATGTGTCCATCTGTCAGTAGAATCCAAAGTAATGCTGAGGAATTTGCAGATCATGGGGGAAGGGGGAGGGCCAGAGAAACTTTCTCTGCTGGGTAATCTGAACCCTGGAACCACCTGCACCAACAGAGCTGCTCATATTTTTATTATTTTTTTTTTTACTGGAGAGAGAGAAAAGTTTGTGTTAATCCCCATTCGAGCTACATAAGTAGGGAAGCGATTATGTGTGAAAATACCCAGATCAGCATGCAAAAGACAACTGTTGGGTGAAGTTTGGCTGCAAACTAACTTTTAGTGTTTAAGCCCTTCTGCTCAGAGATCTATTTATCCATGCATAAGCAGTTTTCCTTGATCTAACCATTATACCACACCATCTCCCGGTCCCTCAGTTCTAACCACACTGCCTCCCAGTCCCTCAGCTTTAATCACTCAACCACACTGCCTCCCAGTCTCTCAGCTCTAATCACTCAACCACACTGCCTCCCAGTCCCTCAGCTCTAATCACTCAACCACACTGCCTCCCAGTCCCTCAGCTCTAATCACTCAACCATACTGCCTCCCAGTCACTCAGCTCTAATCACTCAACCACACCGCCTCCCAGTCTCTCAGCTCTAATCACTCAACCACACTGCCTCCCAGTCCCTCAGCTCTAAACACTCGACCACACTGCCTCCCATCTCCTATCTCTTACTAGTCCAAACCCAAGAGCTACTTGAACGCACTGGCTTCCAAATTTAAGTGACAGGAGCTTTAAAGTACATCTACAGTCTGGATAAACTGAGTGAGTTTATCTGTTCTAGGAATACACTTATCGCCCTCTCTGTGCAAAGCTGTCAAATAGGGGAAGTTATAGAAGAGATGACATCTCTTTAGTGTTCTCTGGGTCTCATGCTGGTATCATCACTCCTTCAGCATGAAGGGAGGGGCATAGCGCAGGTATGCAGGCATGCAGGCATGCAGGTGTTTACATTAGCACTGGGAATCTGCCTTGATCTATGTTCCACACTCCCTCTCTTTCACCTTCTCCCTCTCCAAACAACCGCGGTGTTGAAAATCATTCACAAGCGTACTGGAGTTCACCCTGCCCTGTCAATCATTAATCTCCCCTCGAGCATTCACACACTCCGTTCATTCACAGAAACTGCTTTTCAGTGGGAGCAGGCACGTTAAACAATAATCGTTATTCTTTAACTACTCACCGTGACGAGGGTGCAACACATACAGACACACACAGGTGCAGACACACACATCTGAGCATTAATTTAATAAAACACTATTACTGGGGTTTCACTTGACATCAGCGCACCTCATTCCTAGCCTACAGACTAACACAAAGACTTAAAGCAAGTGATCATGCTGGAGCCAGTGACCACACTGCTTCCCAGTCCCTCAGCTCTAAACACTCGACCACACTGCTTCCCAGTCCCTCAGCTCTAAACACTTGACCACACTGCTCCCAGTCTCTCAGCACTAACCATTAGAACACACTACCTCCCAGTCTCTCAGCTCTAACCACTAGACCACACGGCTCCATCTCTCAGCTCTAACTGCTAGAACACACTGCCTCCCAGTCTCTCAGCTCTAACCACTAGACCACACTGCCTCCCAGTCCCTCAGCTCTAACCACTAGACCACACTGCCTCCCAGTCCCTCAGCTCTAACCACTAGACCACACTGCCTCCCAGCTCTCTCCAGCTCTAACCACTAGACCACACTGCCTCCCAGTCCCTCAGCTCTAACCACTAGACCACACTGCCTCCCAGTCCCTCAGCTCTAACCACTAGAACACACTGCCTCCCAGTCTCTCAGCTCTAACCACTAGACCACACTGCCTCCCAGTCCCTCAACTCTAACCACTAGACCACACTGCCTCCCAGTCCCTCAGTTCTAACCACTAGACCACACTGGTTCCCAGTCCTTCAGCTCTAATAGGCCTCCAGGCCTGCTGTGTAAATGTGGGTTTGTCATTTCCATTGCGTATAGGAGAGTAGAGGCAGGGAATGACCCTGGCCCCTCCCCCTCCCCCTCCCTCCATTCCAACATATGGTTTTGTTCCTGAATGAAGCGCTGTGGCATGGCATGACCCCCGTCTGCCTCCATTTCTGACAATAACCTCTTAATTGCAGTTCTGAAAGGACTCCCCCCCGCCCCCCCCCGATCTCTTACTATCACCACTCCCATCTGCTCTCAGTCCTGCTACAAACCCTCCAAGCCCTCAGCCCCACATCCATAACCCTAACCTGCACTCCCAGTGTAAACACAGGGCCCTCTCACTCTCCTCTTAGCAGACCTGTCATTGGCTGATTAATGGGGGGCAGACCTCCTCAAAACACAACCTGCTATCTGCTGTCCCGATGCTGTCAAGGTAAGTCATACAAAGACAGTCACTCCTTAATTCTAAAGAACATAATAGTGATATTTGCAGCAATACTCAAAAAAGGTAGTCAGACTCTTTGGCAAACATCTTTTTGAAGACAGTGAAGAAGACTTCCAGGCCTCCAAACCCCAATTAGTCACTATTTACTACAAATATCCCAACAATCCCTTTCGAAGGGATTGTCTAATGTCCCCCCCCCCACCTATAAAAGTGTAAGCACAATTCATAAAACTAAGGAGTTTGTTAAAGCACTTCAAGTTTAAAAGAAATGATTATCCACAAAAAAAAAAAAAAAAAACACAACAGACAGGAGCAGTGCAATTCCTGTTCTTGCTGAGTAAACTGTTTCAGAGAACAGGGTGAAAGCTTTGCACTTGCTCTAAAGCTGGGTTCTAGGGGAGTAAGAGCAGACAGTTTCAGTCAGTCCTATTCGCCGAATGGAATTTCATTCTCAATCTGTCAAGAGATTTGAAGCAATTTACTGGCATTGTCTGAATTGCTTGCTCCCAGGAGGCACTGACCAGGTAGTCCGTCTGGCTGGACTGATCATGGCAGACCCCACCCCCCCAGAACAGCTCTTGGCAGGGGTATGGTCCATTGAGAAACCTCGAACTCCTAGCGATGTTTCCACAAATAAATTTTAAAAACGCTGAACACCAGGCACAGTGGGTTGGCATTACAGTCACACACAAACCCCCCCCAAAAACCTTCTATAATTAAATAGAAAACAATAGTGGCAGAATTTTAAACTAGCACATTACTGCACCAAAGCCTGCGCATGATATGCAAAGCACATGTACTATGTGCAAACAAACACACACAATGGATCAGAAAGGCATAACCTTGGTTTAGCAATAGAAGTGTTTTCACCTTTGCAGATCTCAAGATCTGTACAGGCACCTGGTAGCTGATAAACAAATTGCTTCTGAATAGACAGTTGCTCACAATCACACAAGGTTAACAATGCCCCTCTACAGAGGCATTACAGCTACTGTTTCACCAGTAGGGGGCAGCGTTTTCCAGAAATGCATGCAGACCAATTTCTGCTACTTTTTGCAAAAGGAATTTCAGGAATTTATACCAAAAAAAGCTAAATAAATTAGGAAAAATAACTTGGGTTAACACACTGTTGCAAGATGCACTTCAAGTATTTTATTTATGATTCATATAACCTTACTGTACTGTATACATTTATACTATAGATGCAATGTCTCACATGTGGAATTCTTTCCGTATGAGGTGGTTATATAAAATAAGACCATTGAGCAATGCAAAAGAATTGTCCCTTTATGTTTGCACACTGGCAGTTCTGTAGAACAGTGAGACGAGTGTACTGTGGCTCCCCCTAGTGTACACCCCCCCACCCCACCTTCTTCAGCTCTGTTAATGAGTTGATTCACAGCTCTGTGGAGCAGTTAGAGAAGCAGTGCAGTGTTTATAAAAATTGGCGCCTGGGAGGAAGCAAGGTTCCAGTCCTGCGGTGGCTCTCGCTCCCTGTCTGGCCAGCCTCTGAATTCAGAGACACAGGCACCTCCCCCTTAGTGGAAATAGATGTTATCAGAGAAGGGAAAGAAAGTGCTTGTTTTATTTTTATTTTTTATGAATGGAACTTGTCGCAGTGCCAGAACATGTGAAGAGTTCTTTTGTTCGGCTGAGCGCAATAAAAAATAAATAGGCAGGAGATCTACGACTCATTCAGTTACTGAAAACCATGATCTCATATTTTTGAATGAGCATGTTCCCACCCCCCAGCTCCCCTCCCAAATGTTTTTTTTTTTTTTTTTTCTTTTTAATTCTTTGGATTCTGAACTTATTTTTGTAGGTTTTACTGCAGATTTATTAGCAAAAACTGTGGGTTTGGGTGCTAAGGAAATTAAACTATAAGAAAAAATTAATCTGTTAAAATAAACTACAAGCAACCCTGTGCACTACTCTGTTAAAAAAAAAAAAAAAAAAAAAACACTGTGGTCTGTGGCACCACGCCCAAACACACACCAAGGGAATCAAACACACTTGCAGGATAGCAGGGGTCTCTGACCATCCCCTTGATTGGTGTATGGCCATGCTTCTGCTGGCACAAACTACCTACAGTACAGGACTCAGAAACAGAGCCATTCTCCACTAAGAGTACGGCTGTCTACACTAAATTATAAACCATGAATCCACTTTCAGCCAATCAAAACACCAGATTACAGAATTTGCTAGTACACTTTTTTAGTTTGTTGCCAAATTGGAAAACTGCATTAACGAAGTATGATTCCTTGAAATTAAAACACGATTTGTAATGCGCTACTATGCACAGCTGACCATGTCTCTGATGAGCTAATAGCGTCTACTGATTTTGGGAGACAGAAGAGCTCTTCTTGCCCATCCAAAATCGTCACAAGACAGAACTTTATCCAGTACCAGTGCGCCATCTGCTGTCCAACTGTACAAGAGAACAGAAAGGCTACTCTACCACATCTTAAAAAAACCAGAAAAAAATGGAAAGAACCATTTTGCATTGGTACACAGCAAGTTTTAATTAGCATACAGGTGCCTCATACTGTTTTCTTCCTGTAAACGTACAGATCATATTCAAAGTCATAATTACATACTCCCAGCGTAGTATGAGAGTATGCAACTGATTCTACCATTCACTGTTATAAAGACAGCTGTGAGAAATGGCCAACGGAAGCCAGTCCTGCTGCTGAAGGTTTAGCAAACATAGATGCAAGAAGGAATTTGCAACTAATTTTACACAGACATGGGTGAGTTTTAACTGATATTTTTATAAAATAAAACTATCGACTGAAATTGCAGATTTATTTAAAAAAAAAAACTCCAGTGATTTATTGATTATTTTCATGTTATCTACAGGTATGGAAATAGGAGACTTATATCAGCAGTTTCACCCATTCCAGGTATATATTGGTAATAAGCTCAAGGGTGTCTTATTAAAACTCCTAGTAAAACCAGGAATGGATCAAACTGCAAAGCAGTGGGAGTCTTATTTCCATCCCTGATGTATACACTTCTATCCATGCTTATCCATGTGTACCATCATAACTGTGGGCTGGATACAGCCAGTGAAGGATGCAAACACAGGACCTGCACACTACTGCAAAGTAGCACAGAGATTCACAATAGTCACACTTTTAAATGCAGAGACAAAAGCAAAATGTAGAACTACTAGCAGCTTTTTCTCTAAAAAGAGAACTACGAACACAGAACTGTTAATCACTGCTTGGCAGTCAAGGATACGGCTGACTTAAAGCTCCCTTAGTTTACTCACAACAGCTAGCATGTACTGTACATGTAGGGTGACTGGAGAAAACACTTCAGACATAGAGGTTTCATTCAATTATAAACCAAACAAGGAAAGTGGATTTAGAGACAAGCGGGCTTAATCCAATTTGAATTAAGTTGATCCAAATTTCACATTAAAAAAAAGTTTAAATTAGGTTATACGTATAAAAACAAAGCATCACAAATAGGTAAAAGGCATGTGTTTAATTTCAGTAATTGTATCACGTGTTGTTTTGGAAAAAGTGTTCCTCAGATCCGAGATACAATTCCGATGTTCCATGAAGCAAACATGACAAGGATTTATAGTTTGTACTGTATAGCCAAAGACAGGTGGAGATATAATGCGCAAAACATTAATAATATTAATAATAGTAATATTGTTCACACTGCAATGCTTCATACTACAGCTATGGCCAAAATTTTTGCATCGCCCTATAGAATTAACAAATTTTGCTTAAAGTCGAATGAAGCCTGATGAATAATGGTACATTAACTTATTGAATTACACACAGCTTTGTAGTTTTCCATATACTTAACGAATGTGAGATTTAAAAATCGTAAACTTTTGCAATATCATTATGTAATTATTTTTGATTACATGATGCCAAATGAGATTTAAATTAAATTAAATGTTCAGAGATATTTTTTTCTCAAATTATCTCAATCCTAAAATTCAAGGTGATGCAAAACTTTTGGCCACAGCTATACAAACCTAATAAATCATCCCCTGTGCCAAACATGCTTCCTTCTCCTTTTTCTTGTAAAGACAGACCAAATGTACAAAACAATTTGATGAGCATGGTGACATAAGAGCCACTTCACAAACTAGTCCACAACTTAAAACAAAGAATTACTAAAAACCAGGGATTCTCTGGTTTAGAATGGAACTTAATCTGAGCCAACGTCCAAGCGCTCTGAAGCTCGCCCGTTTGAGAATTAAAAAGAAAAAAGAAAAAAAGAAAAGGAAGCAGCGCTTTCTCTAAACCCAGGGAAGGAGGAGGAATGCTGGGTGTGTTTTCAGGGGTACTGATCGTTGTAGCCCCCATAGCCCCTGAATTCATCCTGCCGTGGCTGGAAATCTGGAAAGAACTGGCGCTCCACTGGTGGTGCGGCTGCCTGACGAACGAAGGAGGCTGCCTGGCGAACGAAGGAGGCAGCCTGTTTCTTCCCTGTCACACTGTCAACAAAGAACATTCTTTTGTTCAGCAATCACACCGACATCCCAAACCCAGACCCCCTAATACCCTACTGCAGTCTTCTACAGTGTGGCTACAGCCAAGTAAGTTTACGTAAGAGAGGAAGCTAAACAACATGCTTGGCAAACCTTTCCATGCACACTCCATATCTCTCTCTGGGTGAAGCGTGTCCTATTTTTACAGACAGAAACACTTGAGACTCACATCATGCCTGGTTAGATGTTTGATCTTCATAACCTTGGTAGACACATTTGAATCATCACAGCGGTAGAATTGGATCAATTGAATAGACCACACGTGTTGGTGCCTTTGGGGTGTTTTTTTGCCACACAAAATGTTCAACAACGATGCTGAAAAGCAAATGCAATGGACATTATGAATAAAGATCCCTGAATGGCACTCACTTGTTCTTGTGTTTGGAGCCACTTATGTGTGCCTGGTATTGCTCTACAGAGTTCAGCTCAATGTTACACACTGAGCACGGGTAGCCTTTCACTGTGGAAGCTGCGGAGAGAACACAAACACTGCTTGTAAATGCCAGTGCATGCACGTGCAGACATAGTATGCTTTCACTATCTGCCTATTTCATTGATTAAAACTCCACAATACCATGCGCCGGTATGAGCAGCACCGTGCAGACGCACATGCAGCTGCTTTGGCTTGTGTTGAAGGACAAGGTAGTAGTAGACTTATTTATTCATTTGTCATGCTGGCTTGCATGTGTGACAGAGCAGCGAATTCTTAAGGACAGCAGGACTGTGGTTTGTGCGAGCTGCTGAGAGCTGCTTACCAGGTGCAGAGGAGGGCCCATAGTGTTCCATGAGCTTCACCTTGGTCATCTGCTTTTTGTGCTTCTTGCCCACGTAGTGCTGCTTGGACATGAGCGGGTTGTTGAAGGAGGCATGGCAGATGGAGCAGAACTTCTCGGGGTCACTGCCCGCGGACACGTCTGGGGACGCACTCACAGGCGAGGGCTTTTTTGGGACAGTCTTTGACTGGGGGTACACTAAAGGGGTAGGGGGTAAGGTAGAAACATTGTAACTCTTATAAAGAAGTAATTTGAAGAAAGGCAGACATACATCGAAAAAGCACTGTCGTTGTCGTCGTCGCCCCCCTCCCTCCCTCCCTCCCTCCCTCTCACCCACTCATCCCTCACCTTTTTCAGGGATGCCCTGTTCTTTCAGCTTAAGGTTTTTAGAGTGAACTTTGCCTTGGTAGTGGGACTGAGCCACAACAGGGGAAGAGAACGTCATGTTACAAACTGGGCAGGCCTTCATTCGATCCTCCTCCCCATTAGTGTTATCCTGAAGAAAAACAAAAAAACACACTGTACTTTAAAACAGGATCCTTTGTATGATATACGTTTACCCAATATCCAAACATCCTATTTCCTGTCCGATTCTCTACTGTCGTTTGTGCTCAGATCTTCTTTATTTGCCATGCTTACTAACAACCCAATTCCAGCAGGAACTGCTTTTGAAAAAGAAGAGGGAAATAAAATACTGTTGCACTGCGATTGCCCATAGATGATTATTATTAGTTTATTTATCAGATGCCTTTATCCAAGGCTACTTAGAGACTAGTGCACAATGCCCCATTGTACACTGAAGTTTTACTTTACAAAATGCACAATCTTTAAAAATGTGGGTCCATGGGAAATTTTAAAACCAAACCAGCAGTGGAAACAGCCATATCTTACATTGTCAGGCGATGGTGGTTTGAACTTCTTCCCCACAGGTTCTTCATCCTTGTGGATACTCAGGTATCGGCGCACTTTATTTGCATGTTTCATACTCTACACAGAGAGAGAGTGTAGAGTGTAAGTGCCACAAGTAACGAACCCCTCATTAACTTTTCATGCATTAGACAATTTAATTAATAGGAGACCAATTATTTTTATTTACTTTCCCCTAATTTGGAATTCCCAATGTTTGTTTTCTTCACCGCAGCGAGTCCTCATACAGCACAGCCATTCTGATGGCGTGTGAGTGTCCTCCGATCTCACACGCCTAAAGCCAAAATAGATTTTACACCGAGCAAGCCAGAGCAGATGGGGGCGGGGCTACCAATCCCAAGAACAGAAATCAGCCCTGCCTCTTATCCACTCTGAATGTGCACGATGTCTGACCATCAGTGACGAGAAGCAATCCCTGCTTGTTTCCCACCCCCCGCACCAGGAGCATCACAGGCAATGCGACACCCCCTTTGGAGTCCTCAAAAAAGTCTGGCCTCTTTGCACAGCCTGGACACGAACTGGTGCCGTCCATGATGTGCGACTCATCCTGCGCTCCCAGCGGCAGTGCTTTAACTGGATGAGCCACTTGGGACCCTCATATATATTTGTTTTAAATTAGTAAGTTGTTACCTGATAATGTGCAAGTTTCTGTGATTCTGAGATGAGAACAGCGCTGCACACTTTGCAATGTGAGTCGGAGAAGATATCACTGTTTTCTCTGATCATTTTGTTCACTGCAAGGGAAAAACAGCAGATCTGTTAAATTTGCATTTTTTTGGTAAACATTTCCCTTGTACGGTGGTCTTCCCAAGCGGTGTCCAGAATTCCAT
This sequence comes from Polyodon spathula, assembly GCF_017654505.1. Taxonomy (NCBI): domain Eukaryota; kingdom Metazoa; phylum Chordata; class Actinopteri; order Acipenseriformes; family Polyodontidae; genus Polyodon; species Polyodon spathula. The sequence goes on along the minus strand of NC_054545.1, from coordinate 36,801,056 downwards.
TTCAACTTCTGCTGGTTATTTTATAGTTAAAAACCCTAAACCTTTTTGTCCAGTTTCACAGACCATGATTAGCACTAGTCCTGGACTACCCAGTGTTAATTTAGGTAAATTAAACCACGATTAATGCTAATCTGGGTCTGTGAAACCAGCCAATAAAGTCCTGAATTACTTTTGTTGAGCTGAAGAAGGAACTCCTTTAGCTCAGAAGCAGCTCAGATACTGTAAAGCCTGAAATGGCTTGAACAGCTACAGTAGGCAACAGCCACACAGGTGTATTAAAAGTGTTTAAACCTGGAGTACAGTGCTCTATTGCAGTGCTTCCATCCTTACATCAGAGCTGGCTGACATCCAGTACTTAATAGGACACTGTTAGATGAGCTGTCCAAGACCAGACTGGTTTCTCTCTTTTGTTTTTGTGTCAGTTGAGATGAATTACTTGCTGGAGGAGAGGAGAGGCCATCTATTTATCTGTTAAATTAAATTAGCCAAGGGCAGGTTAGGCAAGTCTGTGTTGTCTTCGTTTTGTGTGCCTGTTTTTTCAATGCTTTTATGAAGTATTCACTGTTGTGCTCAGGTACCCATCTACAGCACAGTAGTAGTATTGCACAGAACATAATCAAAGCAAATCTATTTTAAGAAAATGACCTGTTACAGTGCAAACAACAGAAGAAAAAAAAACTGCAAATTTTAAAAGTTTTGAAGCTGCTCATGCAACGAGAGGGTATTGCTGCAGAACAAAGGCTCCCACAGCGTAGCTCCCACAGGGTAGTGCTGCTTGTGCAATTCCTAATGGACGTCATCATTAGACGCTACAGCCCAATCACGTGATAAGGGTGATAAATTTAGGTACTAAAAGTTGATTTTATAACAAAAACCTAACACTAAACCTAAGGTTCGTGTGCTACTATGGTTGCAACTTTAAATAAGCGCAACAATAACCTAACCCTAAACCTAAGGCTCGTGGGGTATTATGGTCGTGTGGTAAGGGTGCTGAGGGTCAATGAAGCACTACGTAAATTAGGAGTTGCGCACGCAGCACTACTCTGTGGAGCCTTCGTTGTGCAGCTATACACTCGTACATGCAACAACAATATCCCCGTCAGTCACTGTGTGCACAATCGCACCACGTTATGTATCCTATCCGTGAATCTAAACCATTTTAAAATGCATATGTTTTTTTGTTTTGTTTTGTTTTTTTCAAAGTTATGGCAGTCCAACTTCTCGAACACCACAGCGTTCATATAAACCGTTTTAAAATTGTTGAAATGTAATTAAATACTCGTGACCTAAGGGAATATACCTGCAGCTCTGTCCCTGCAACAAGCAGCGTCTCGTGTTTATCAAAATGATATGCTATTATACATTTAGATACAGCAGGGCCGTCTGGATTTGCGGTGTGTTTGTTGTGTTTGATTACCGCAACAAATTGCAAAAGCGACGTTAATCTCAATGTTTTAAGGCATCTACAAACTCTCATAATTTCAACCCCCCTCATCTATCCTGTCCTGCCGACCTTGGCGCGGTGTATCTAGTAACACACATCGAAGCATCGCTGCGGTTCATTCATTTATAGCAGCATCACATCTGTGCGCACACAAGAAGACAAAAATAGCGGTGTCCCGGCTGGCGACGCGGACCCATAGCTCTGTCTATGAGACTACTATCAAACTAACTAGCCCCCGAACAGCACACATCCCGCCTAAACCGTCTTACCCGCCGCAGCCCCTTTCGGTAAAGAAACCGCTCCGTTCTGTTCTTCGTCCTCCATCTTTCCAAACACAGTCGACACAACAGCGCAGAAGCCGAGAGCGACAAGCCATCGCGAGAGCTCCGAATCAAGACTACGGGGCGGGGGGCAGGTGCGAGTGGGTGACCATAGAAACCGAAGCATAGTGAGTGGGCGATCATAGAAAGTCCGACAAGTGTATGAAATTGCATTTGTATTTTATTTAGTAAACCGTTTGTGAACAGTATGCAGAGTACAATACACAAACAAGACAGAGATAGTGCTAGCGCTTTTTTCCTTAACCCTCACATTATTATGTAATGTTTTTCATATATTCTTCATTGCTTTTTGAGTGACATACTTATCTGCACTAATACTGTCAGCATCACATTGCGCAAGTTAATACTATAACAATAACGTAGGTGTAAATGTTGTTGTTTATACAATAAGAGGCTGGTTGGTTTTACTATACCGATACATTTAAAAATAAAAGAATACTTATTGTGAAATTTATCTAGTGTTTTGTGAGGTGTCGATGGCAGTTAGTCAGCCAGATTCCCAGCATTCCCTGCTGCAAGCCATGTGACTGTGGTTGTTGTTGTCTGTGTGCGAGAATTTAAGTGCAGGGGGTCGTATTTTCCGGGAACAAGTAGGAAGATGTTTAGCTTGAATGTTGTTTTTATTAAGTAAACACAAGCCCTTGAGATCAGTTTTAAATAATGTGGACTGGCACTCGTGGCTTATACTTCGCTCCTTGTTGCTGTAAACAGCAACGCTGTTGATGCTGTCAAACAAATAACGCATGTTTATTGTTTTTTATTTCCCTCTAAATATTCTCGTTGCTTTTTTGACGTTGATGCCCAACACAGAAGTGCGTTTAATAATATAAAAACATGCCACGCAAGAGACGAAATCCCACGGGGGAAGAGATGGCGGTTTCTAGAAGGACGAGGCAACGCCCCCATACCAATAAAAACCCGAACCAGTCTATAGTAATATCTGACAGCGAAAATGAGGTATGGCGTGTGTCTGTTATGTGTTAATAAAATCCAAAAGCTGGCGACCCCCGAGCGGCAGCTTTTGAATGTTTGTGTGAATGCGAGGTAGATCAAACATTTTAAAGCCAATAAGATTTAGCATGTCAATTTCTGGCTTTACAAGGAGTTTAATAAGACGTGTTTAATTCATTTTTAAAAATCTATATTGTTTGACTTGCTGACTGTAGGAAGGAGATAATGGATTGGTGCAGGGGCAGGACGGACGTCCGCGGGAGAGAGAGAAAACAAAGAGACACAGCTCAGGTATGGTTATATTTCAAAATTAAATTGCTTTTCTCTTTTGTAACGGCAAGCTGTTCTGATTACCCTGATCAGACACATCTGTGCTTGAGACCTCTGTGGTTTGTTTATTAAAGGTCAAGCAGATATCATTGTAAACCTCCAAATTTATAGCTGTTTTGGACACACTGCATACTTTGTAGCTTTTGTAGAGGCCACTTACAATTAAGTGAAACCTGAAATGTTTCAAACCACTGTATTACACAGTGAGTTTTATTGTTGTCCCTGCTTTAGGTTTGGAGCCTGTGTCTCACCACCCCAGGTGTGTCTGTCTGTCAGGGATTGAAAAGTGAAAAGCACCTTGAAACTCTGTGTTAAATGAATCCTATTCAAGTGTCATATTTAGATTAAACCTTTCTCAGTTGCCAATGTCAATTACTTGGCCAAGAACTGAACTATGTTCCTGTTATTAAATGCAGTAATGTACAATGAAAAACTTGCCAGTAAATAGACGTTCACCTTGCTGCTCAAGTAACAACAATACAGCAGCAACCTTGTATTTGAAAACAAGAGTTTGCGCAGTGAGATGCACTTTGAAACTCTGTATTACAGGAGTTCTATTGAAATGTAAGTTTGTTTCCTTTATTATTTCAGAGATGACGGAGGAACAGATGCTTGACCTGGCAGTGAGAATGAGTGAACAGGAGGCCAGTCGAAGACGTGACGAGGAGGAGGCACTGAGAAAGGCTATTGAAGAGAGTCTTTGTGTAATTACCGCCAATCTTATTGACCTAAACTGGAGTGTTTATCCACAGAGCTGACTCAGTACACGTAACGGCAGTACAGTTTAACCCACACTGCCCGGTACTGTGGCGTGTATTGGAGACTGCTGGTCTTGTGCACATTGGTATTGGGAAAACTTTGTAACAACATAATTTCTTTAAACTTGCAGGAAAACAGACTTTCCCATAAAGCTAACCAGAGCAGACCAGTACATGTTCAACAAAACCCAGGGAATAAAGAAAAAGAAAAAATGCACTCCACTGAACCAGATGCCAGTTTTCCGGGAGATTCCCAGTGGGAATCCATCCTCGGGAGTGCTAATCCTAGAGAGCGAAGCCCCGTTCTCGTCTTGGAGAAGCTGAGCCAAGATGTGGTTGGCAGCTGCCAGGAGTTGGGTTTCGTCGCCTGTTCGCAAGACTGTCCTTTGACAGTAACACCTCTGTCTGCTAAGAGAACGAGCGAGGGGAACCGATTGAAACGTAAGTTCCGAAGGACAGATCTGGTAGGCAGCAGTCGAGCTGACGGAAGGGAGGGCTCTTCAGAAAACCTGTGCAGCGGCAAGAGAAGAGGGCAGCAGGGCAGCACAACTCCCCAGGAACTGGAGACCTGTCACACCTCCCATTGGCCCCCGGAGAAGGTCAGTGCAGTGCAGCTTTTCAGGATAGTAAGTATACAACTAATGTAGTCATTACGACTCCAAACTCAATCCAAGATTCAGGTGTGTTTGCTGATACCAACTTTTGTAAATGAGTTAATATGTACAGGAACCTTATAACATTACTTTATGTGCAGTAGATTCCAAATAAGATGAGCGGTAGTTCATGATTTGTAACTAGCAGCTCAATGCTCATTTTGGTGAAGGGTTGGGTTTGAAAGCCATGGTCCCACCTGCTGTAACAGCAATGTGAAGTCACCACACCCACTCAGTGTGCATGTAAAAATATCTTTACTTGTCTACTGTAGAACAAAAAACTCCTATCTATCTATCTATCTATCTATCTATCTATCTATCTATCTATCTATCTAGCTATCTATCTATCCATCCTTAAATGGCTGCAGTAACTTTCGTTTAAACATTTTAGGAAAAAAGAACCTGCTGTAAAACTGCACAGAACAGATCCCCCCTAAGGATGGAAGATGATGCTTCTCTAAAAGTAATCATGTTGGATGACTTCCAGGATTCTGAGTCCCTTCTGAGTAGCAATGGTCCCCAGTGCCTGCAAAGTGGTGAGCAGAGTCCCGTACAATTGATGGGGAGTCAAGACGTGGCTGGCAACTGCCAGGAGATGAGTTCCCTCACCTGTTCACAAAGTCCTTTGACATTGTCGCCTTTGAGGAGTCCTCTGCCTTCCGCGAATCAGGATTCTCCCTATCCTAAGAGTCCCACATTCCCTAAAAGAAAGAACGAGGAGAACTGCTTGAGTAGGACATTCTCAAGGAGAGACACGGTACACTCAAATCGAGCCGACAAAGGAGAGAGCTTCTCGGCGAACCTCTCCAGCTGTGGTGGAAGAGTGAAGAAGGGCAGCACACCTCCCCAGGAACCAGAGACCTCTCGGCATTGTGCAGCAGTCCCCGGAGAGAACTCAAACACTCCTCTCAGCTGCCCCTCGACACAGGTGGATACAGAGGGGACAGGCAGCATGTCCCGGGGAGAGGGCGCGGTGCACTATTACTGGGGTGTCCCCTTCTGCCCCCAGGGTTTGAACCCAGACGATTACACCAAGGTGATCCTGTGCCAGCTGGAGGTGTATGAGAAGAGCCTGAAGCAAGCTCAGAGGGGGCTGCTGCGCAAGGCAGAGTGGGGGGAGCCCGTGCTCACAGGTCCCCCTAAAACATTCCCCTCCCGCAGGACCAGTCGCTCCCGACTGGGCAAGGGGGCAGGTAACAGCCGGAGCTTTCAGGGCTTTCAGAGCCCTCGGGACAGCGAGCAGGAGGGGGGAGAGGAGGAGAGCTCTCAGCATGACAAGGAGGGCAGAGAGAGAAGAGAGGAGGAGGAGGAGGAGGAAGAGGAAGAGGAAGAGGAAGAGGAGACGTCCAACTCACAGCAGCAGGTAGTTAGTATGGGGAGTCCTGTCTAGTTAATGTCTAGATTTTAATTAGAAAGGTTTTAAAGTTATATGTGCAACACATCATGAGAGACGGTGTTTCTGTTGCTGAGGCACATGTTTGAGGTATTGGAAGGTGTTAAAGGGTTTGTCTCTTATCTGCACAGGCCTCTTCATCAGTGATCAGAGCAGAAGGCACCACAGAGACCTGGCTGAACCTGAGGTAAGGGGAGCCAGTGGGAAGGTAAAGAGAAACAAGTCAATTGATGGCAAAGAGATGGTAATTCAAATCTTTCTAATCGTCACACATATAATTACCGTGTGCTATAAATCTGAATTGTGAAGTCACGCTTTACAAGTTTACCCATGTCCTAATTTATTAACAAAAGGAATCCTTTTTTTTTTTTGTGTGTGTGTTCAGCGACAGTCTACTTTTTCACAATGTTAAAGCCTGTATTTGCTGGATCTCTTGCCCCACTTATTGTTTTTTTTGGTTTGGAATATGCAGATCTTTCAAAGACAGCACTATAGAAGTAAAGGTTGTGCTGGTGCTTAACCACTTCAAGTGTATAGTTTAAACACCAGTGGGCTAGCTTCAAACCATGTTGCTTACACCAAAGTTAGCATTGATGCAGTAGTTAGCATTGTATTTAAAGCATTTACTTAAGCTCAGTTAATGTAAAAAAAGTGAAGCTCAGTTTCTCAGCACAATAAAAATAGCAGCAGTGGTAATGTCAATAAGAGGTAAGAAATGGATTTTGAAGCATTAGTTAGAACTCCTTTTAATGTAGAGTTGTGAGCACCATTGTGAGTACAGTGTTAGCTGTAAAATATAGTACTTTTACAATTTACTGTCAACATGGACTGACCACCGATTAATTGGAATAATAGAATCATGAAACATTGAAGAAGCGCTGTCTCAGCTGTTGCTTTGTCTCCTGCCTCATCTGCTCCTGTGCTGCAGAAGGAGACGCGGCCTGAGGGAAAGGAGCCCCAAAGAGCCAGAGGATCAGCAGGAACAGAGAGTAGAGGAGGAGGAGGAGGAGGAGGAGGAGATGGACTTGGATGTGTGTCCAGGTAGGTTGACTATTGCACAATATAACAGTCTTTTATGTAACTTCTTCAGTTCAACTGTGACAACCTTGGCCAGGTCAAAATTTGGTTTACTTTTTTTTTTTTTTTTTATAATTTAGTAGTCGACAATTGGTTTTTTTTTTATCGTCTCCCAATTTAGAGTAGCCAATTATTTTTAGGCTCAGCTCACCACTACTCCTCCCCTCCCCTCCCCTCCCCTCCTGACTAGGGAGGGCGAAGACGACCACACGCTGTCCTCCGAAACATGTGCCGTCAGCCGACCGCTTTTTCACACTGCAGACCCACCATGCAGCCACCTCAGAGCTACAGCGTCGGAGGACAACGCATCTCTGGGCAGCTTACAGGCAAGCCCACAGGCGCTCGACCAATTGTGCAGCGCCCCCCGGGAGCTCCTGTCCACAGTCGGCAGTGGAATAGCCTGACTCGAACAGGCGACCTCTAGGCTATAGGGTGCATCCTGCACTCCATGCGGAGCACCTTTACTGGATGTGCCACTCAGGAGCCCGCCTTGATTTACATTTTTAATCTCTAGTTCAAAAACCCAGGATTATCAGATTGACATTTAAATTCTGACGGCGAATTTCATAATCTGGGATGTACTATGTATTATCAAATATTGTCTGACCTCAAACCCTGTACTTCCCAAGAGTGAACAACGGCAGGGAGGCCAGAACTGGTGTAGTATGTAGTCTGGATTTAGTACGTGTTAAATTTTGGTACAGTTGTTTTTTTTTTGTTTGTTTTGTCCTTTGCAGAAAGCCAGCTCAGTGAAGAGTCCAGCCAGCCTCTGCTTAAAGATAGTCCTGCAGGGACACAGGTAAGTCTAAATCTGTATGTGCTAAGTAAAGCGCTTTACTACTTTGTTACCTTTTCTGCAGCCTACTAGCTTTAACCACAGAGCTACTCCTCCCCAACATCTTGCTTCTCGTAGACCTAGTGAACTCCAGCTGCATCATTAACATGAACGTATCTTTAGATCTGTGCAGTGATATTTATGGAAGTAGGGTTCACGCTACCAGAACAGGAAATAAGCAGAACTTCCTTAGGGTCACATATACAATGAAGGAGAATTGAAACCACACATTTCACCATACTCTTAACATAATTATTTGCCTTGAGTGGACAAAACAAAGCAAAGCAAAACTAGAGTAACTATACTCTTTTAAACTGATTAGAATGAAATACAATCATTTATTAAAAACTTAAAATATCAGCACCTATTAATAAAAGGTTTACTACTGTGCAGGTGTAGAGGCAAGTGAGAAGAACAAGAGTATCCATTGATGTCCCACCGCTAGTACAGTAGAACTGTAGTGTGCAGTGTGCAAGTGTCTCCCTCTCTGTCCCCAGTCCCTGGAGGATGTTGTGGAGAAGCCAGGCTCAGCCCCCGTCTCACAGAGAGCACAGCGTGTGGAGTGCCCAATCTGCATGCAGAGCTTCCCAAAGAACCGCATTGAGATGCATGCAGCCTACTGTGATGGAACCAGGGAATCAGAAGAGGTGGTGGAGGAGGAGGAGGAGGTGAAGGAGACAGCCTCACAGGGTAAGACAGCCAGCCTGCGGGGGAACAATATCTGAGGGAGGCATAGGTAACATCTATATCTTCATCAGGTTCCAGGACTTCTCTATTTCTTTGGTTGTCTACGAGCATTCCTTCATTCTTGAGGGTATATGAATCTAGATCATAGTGATTTTTTTTTGCAGGGTTGGATTGATGAAGGCTGTACTTTAGGAACTGCTTGCCTATATTTTATAAAACCTTGCATGGAAATGAGCTAAATAATGCCACTGCTGAGACAAGCTTACACTAGTGACCTATATCATTGAAGAGGATCATTTTCACCAGGTTAGATAAGAGAAGCAAAGGGAGGCTGTTTTATATACTGAGTAGGTTTTCTTCGTGCCAGCCCTGCCTAGAATATTCAAATTTACATTCCATAATCTACTGGATTTTGAATTTACTCCAAATAATGATACTGTACGCACACAAACGAATGCTGGTTTAATCATGACATTGTAACTGTGGGATGTGTTTTTGTTTTCAGTGTTGAGCCTGAGACGAAGCATCAGGAAAGCAGGCTCCTCGGATGCTGCTGAGCCCAGTACATCCTGCTCTGACAGGTAAGTAGGTACGGCAACTTTGCAACGACCCACTACATCCAAGGGCATGGGGTTTCATTTCAGATAACACATGCACCGTTCAATTCTGTTTAGATCAGCTCAGAAGGAGAAGTGCTACATCTGCCAAGACTGGATTTCAATAAAGGAGTATCAGAGCCACGTCGACAGCTGCATCAGCAGGGGCAGAAACTGGAAAAGCAAGGTCAAGTTTATCCACCGCTTGTGCCAGACAGGGACAGAAGCTCATGGGGTCATTGCATGGAGAAATGCTGTAACTTTCAACTCCTGCTCTTTCTAAAATAGAGATCTTAGTAATCTCAGTGATGTGTATACTATATGTTTGAGAAAAGAGATTTCTAGTAAGGTTA
>NC_054545.1:36691638-36786638 GCF_017654505.1 Polyodon spathula | reverse complement strand
TGCCCACGTTTGTGAGGTCCACGCCGGATGGTTCGGGTATGAGGGGTCCCTGCCACTGCCCTCTCTCAACAATGTTTGGAGGGGGACCTTGTGTGTTAGACTTCTCCAAAAAGCTTCACCCACCACACAGCAACACCTAGTCGATACTGCAGTTCTGGTTTTGTTTTAAAGGGTTGGTCCCAACTGGACAGAGTGTTTTTAATGCTCATTGTTAAGTCCGATGACAGCACTGGAGAGCTGAGAATGGGGTCTGTTAGACTAGTGCCTGTTATGAAGGTGCAGGTTAATTTAGCATTTTCCCCATCCTCTCCTCGTGTCTACATTGCTAGCATTTAACAGAGTTGCATCATTGTTTGTCATGCTTCTCTGGGCTTTATATTGCTTACCTATGGTTTAGCATTCTTTGTGCTGCATTACACTTTGCTATGCTTTTACAATGGGGCCGTGTGGAGTGCTCTAGTGTTCATCATTAAGCTATGCAGTCCGATATGCCCGCTTAGCAGGTCTGCCTCTTGGCTTGGGGAGATCTGTGCCATCCCTGAGGAGATCATGCTGGGCATCGGCACACAGGTACCAACATACTCAGAACTCACGCAGAGTAGGTACTAGAGGTTAGCCCTGCTCTGGTCCTTGGCTTCACCCCCCTGTGCTGTGTTCCACAGCTGTTTGACCACATCACTGCCTGCCTGGCTCAGTTGCTGGACTCACAGGGAATCAAAGACCAGATCTTGCCCCTGGGCTTCACCTATTCACAGCCCTGGCTGGTTGGGACCCTCATAGTGCAGAGTGGCAGCCGCTTGCAGATCCGTGTGCCCCATTCACACTAATTGTGTAAGCCACGACCTTCTGAGCACGTGAATGGAGAATTGTGAATTAAGTGAATGGCAATCACGTGGTTTCAGTGTGTGTTAATCGTGCACAGGAGTATTAGCCCCTTCCAATCCAGGGGATTGAGTAATGAAATAAAGCTGCTGGTCCCTCATGTCGTGGCTGCAGGTAAGTTGCTTGCGTGTCTCTAATCAGTTTGTGTTTCAGAGCGTGTTGATCTCCTGAATGAAGGGGTTCAAGTGTTCCGGCATGGAGGGGCAGGATGTGATGAAGCTGCTCAGGGAAGCTGTCCACAGGAGGGGGGTGAGTTCACACACTATGAAACTGCAGGGCTTTGAAAAGGCAAACGTTTTCAAACTACCCTACAGTGATGTAGGTCTGGTAGGATGTAGGTTTTCGTCCCTTCGTGTTGGATGTGAGAGGCGGGTGATGGAGATTGGACTGTATGTAGAGTATGCATGTACAGTATGCATGATTGTGCAGGCAGCAGTCTGATTGTATGCATGATTGTGCAGGCAGCAGTCTGATAGTACGCGTGATTGTGCAGACAGCAGCCTGATTGTGTCATGGTCCTTACCCTCCGCCCCCCATCCCCCTCTCTCTCTTTCCATGATTATGATATCGGCTCAGTGGCTGTGGTGAATGACACTGCGGGGACCATGATGAGCTTTGGGTACAAGGATCACAGCTGTGAGATTGGTCTGATTGTAGGTGAGAACGTTACTGCTAAGTCAATGCCTAGAAAAAGCTTCCGGATCAGTCAGCTACTGAACTAGGAACCCGACGAGCACTGATAGGATACAACTACAGTACCTTTCTTATGAGGGGTTGCTATTCCAGACAGGTGATTACACCCAATCCTAACTACATTTCCAACGCAGTGAAAGTGCGCCTTCGGAGACGACGGGCAAGTCCTTGAACTCGGGCAGGCAGACGTGGGTATGACCTGAACCAGGAACATTCCCATTAACCAGCAAAAATACAATAGAAAAATACCACACAGGGGACACAAAATCAGGTCGCACACAGGATGTACAAACACAATTGGTTGATTGTTTATTATTATGAAGATCCTATAAATGTATTCGGTATTATATAAAAGCTGCACTTCCCTGCTAAGAATTTAGTTTCAGACACAATGGGCTGATAGCAGTCAATCGGTTGGCTGACTGCTTCTGAATCCAAGACTACACAAATGAACAGGAGCGTGTAAGGACCATTGCTGAAGAGTGGATTTCAAACCCAGTTTCTCTGAAGGATTAGGATACTAGAAAGGATCTTAAATCCCTCCGGAATCAGTCAGACACCTTGCAGGCTGATCAGCTGAGGCAGATGATTTTATTAGCTGTGTGTAGTCCAGACTAGTGAGATATTACCCTTATAATAACGTCCCAAAGTGAGAGCACAGCAATGTGTAATAAAACACAGTGCAAGCATGGTCAACATTGTACAGCCCAGAGAGGCATGGTAAAGTGTTTTTAAAAACATGGCAAACTGTGGTAAACTCACAGTATAACCATGGGAAAAGCATGGGAAAAACAGCAATACTATGGTGCAAATTTACCGCATCAGACTTTGATAAGGGTGATAACGTTAGTCCCTGTTCCCCACAGCTTCGAGAAGATGATCAGCGGGATGTACATGGGGGAGACAGCCTGGTCAAACTGGCCAATAGAAGCTGCTGTTCTGAGGAAAGTCTATCACATTACAAGAAACAGTGCAGGAACACCGGCCACAACAAAAGCGTGTCTCGGCTTTTTGGTTTGAACTCCTTTCAAGGGATCAAGACACTAAGTTTCAGTTCTTCCTGAAGTTTATTCCAGGACCATGGAGCTAGAAAACAGAAAGCCTTTTTTAAATGATGTATGAACTTTAGAAATTGAGAAACTTAGAACAGTCTGAGGTCTAAGATTATAAGTACTGCTAGAGGTCATTAACAATGTATTAAGATACTTGGGGAATTTACCAAGGATATCCTTATAAAGGAGTTTAAAATACTTTACCTTTAACATGATCCTTAAAAATATCTGTAGTTTTACTGCATTGTCCTCCAGATATAATAACAAAACAAGAGGGTTCTTTACAACAGCCTGACCTGCGTTTGTGTGCTCCCGAGGTTCAGCCAGCGCCTGCAGGCAGCTCTGCTCTCGCTGGCCCCAGTGTGTGACGTCTCCTTCCTGCTGTCGGAGTACGGCAGTGGGAAGGGTGCTGCCATGGTGACGGCAGTGACCAAGAGGCTGGCCAATGGACCGCACCTCCTTGACAATGCCACTCGGGAGGAGTGAACAGCAGGAAGTGGCTGCGCGTGTGGAGCAGGAGACACGCTGCAGCCTGCTCACTGCAACACTCTCAAATAGAAAAGGAAATGACCACAACATTCACTTCTGGAGGTCAAATCCATCTCAGGCCACTTGTGATATTAGTGAAAACCACTTGGAAATCAGTCACACAACTGGGCACAGTAGCCAGTGTTCCCTTGAGAGAGGACCAGAGCTGACAGGCAGGCATGGGTGTTCAGGCCAGGATTGAGGTTCACTCTCAGAGCTGTGAGTCAGCACCCTTTGCGTCTAATCTTCCATGAGCACTAAACCCTCAATTAAAGGAACAGAAAGAGATTGGATTATATGTGACTCTGAGCATTGAGAAGGGGCTCCGAGAGGCAGGATAGAGGCAGTGTTTAGTCATGTAGAGCAGTCCCATGCCTTGCTTTATATGTATGTATGCAGATGTGCAGATCTCGCTTGAAATCTTTTTTTTTTTTTTTTTTTTTTTTTTTTTTTGAAGCTTTCTATGGAATATAATGAAATCTGTGAACATGTGTAAACTGTAGTACTGTACAAGTACATTGCAAAATATGCTTCCATTTTAGCACATCAGTGTGGTATTTACTGTTTATTTTATGCACTGAAAAAAAACACAATTAAAAAAAACCTCCTTTTTTTACAAAAAAAAAACTCTTCTATTGTTTATTATTATTATTATTATTTAAAAAAAAAACTCTTCTGTTTATATGGGAACACATGGAAGATGCAAATGCATGATAGCCTCATATGAAGATGCCTTTTTTTTTTCAATTTTTAATGCATGCAAGCGCTAAAGTCTGATATGTATTTTTAGTCTCCTCATTTCAAGTGATGTGCTCTGCAAATATCCCTAGCTGACAGAGTCTCCCTCTAGTGCAGGACTGGGGTACTGCATAAAGTCATTTTCGCTACATGTCATTAGCTTGTGTGTTGTGGCTATGTCCTCATTCGTTGTAAAGTTCACATCGGAGATGATTACTGTGTGGCACAGAAACACAAATGTATTTCATAACCTTCTGTTGCTGCAAGTATTCCCTGTTTGGGGAAGAAGAACCACTGTGTCCCTTTGGGAATGTAAACAAACTGGACTGGATGGATGTCTACACCGAACCAAAGAATTCTAAAGAACTCAATACAATGGATTTGAACTAATAGAGGGAGTGTGCAGATTCAGACAGACAAGTGGCTGAGTCTGTATCGTGGTTGGTAACCAATAAGACATAGTAAGAGACATGCTATATATAATAGATGTGAAGTTAAGAATCTTAAAATTATTATTATTATTATTATTATTATTATTATTATTATTATTATTATTATTATTATTATTATTATTCGTTTTCTTTGTGTGTTGTGTGTGTGTTAGTTGTGTGTGTGTGTGTGTGTGGTGTTAGTTTGTGTGTGTAGTTGTGTGTGTGTGTGTGTGTGTGTGTGTGTCTGGTATTAGTTTGTGTGTGTGTGCTCTATGGTATTAGTTGTGTGTGTGTGTGTGTGTGTGTGTGTGTGTGTGTGTGTGTGTAGTGTGTATGTGTGTGTGTGTGTGTGTGTGTGTGTGTGTGTGCTCTATGTGTGTGTGTGTGTGTGTGCTCATGGTATTAGTTTGTGTGTGTGTTCTATGGTATTAGTTTGTGTGTGTGTGTGTGTGTGTGTGTGTGTGTGTGCTCTATGGTATTAGTTTGTGTGTGTGCTCTGTGTTGCTCTGAGCACTGTAGTATGATACACTGTAGCGGTATTGTGTGTGTGTGTGTGCTCTGTGTTGTGTGTGTGCTGTGTATGTACACTGTAGCGGTATTAGTTTGTGTGTGTGCTCTGTGTTGCTCTGAGCACTGTAGTATGATACACTGTAGCGGTATTAGTTTGTGTGTGTGCTCTGTGTTGCTCTGAGCACTGTAGTACACTGTGTGTTTGTGTGTGTGCTCTGTGTTGCTCTGAGCACTGTAGTATTAGTTTGTGTGTGTGCTCTGTGTTGCTCTGTGCACTGTAGTATGATACACTGTAGCGGTATTAGTTTGTGTGTGTGCTCTGTGTTGCTCTGAGCACTGTAGTATGATACACTGTAGCGGTATTAGTTTGTGTGTGTGCTCTGTGTTGCTCTGAGCACTGTAGTATGATACACTGTAGCGGTATTAGTTTGTGTGTGTGCTCTGTGTTGCTCTGAGCACTGTAGTATGATACACTGTAGCGGTATTAGTTTGTGTGTGTGCTCTGTGTTGCTCTGAGCACTGTAGTATGATACACTGTAGCGGTATTAGTTTGTGTGTGTGCTCTGTGTTGCTCTGAGCACTGTAGTATGATACACTGTAGCGGTATTAGTTTGTGTGTGTGCTCTGTGTTGCTCTGAGCACTGTAGTATGATACACTGTAGCGGTATTAGTTTGTGTGTGTGCTCTGTGTTGCTCTGAGCACTGTAGTATGATACACTGTAGCGGTATTAGTTTGTGTGTGTGCTCTGTGTTGCTCTGAGCACTGTAGTATGATACACTGTAGCGGTATTAATTTGTGTGTGTGCTCTGTGTTGCTCTGAGCACTGTAGTATGATACACTGTAGCGGTATTAGTTTGTGTGTGTGCTCTGTGTTGCTCTGAGCACTGTAGTATGATACACTGTAGCGGTATTAGTTTGTGTGTGTGCTCTGTGTTGCTCTGAGCACTGTAGTATGATACACTGTAGCGGTATTAGTTTGTGTGTGTGCTCTGTGTTGCTCTGAGCACTGTAGTATGATACACTGTAGCGGTATTAGTTTGTGTGTGTGCTCTGTGTTGCTCTGAGCACTGTAGTATGATACACTGTAGCGGTATTAGTTTGTGTGTGTGCTCTGTGTTGCTCTGAGCACTGTAGTATGATACACTGTAGCGGTATTAGTTTGTGTGTGTGCTCTGTGTTGCTCTGAGCACTGTAGTATGATACACTGTAGCGGTATTAGTTTGTGTGTGTGCTCTGTGTTGCTCTGAGCACTGTAGTATGATACACTGTAGCGGTATTAGTTTGTGTGTGTGCTCTGTGTTGCTCTGAGCACTGTAGTACGATACACTTTAGTGCTGCATGTTGAGCCACACACAGGGCACAGCCACAATGACTTGCAGCATCGTGCTTGAAAAACGTCAGCAAGCCAGAGGAAGCAAATGTATATAAAGGCAAACTTCGGGATAATTACACCGCTTTTCCTACGCATGCTCGGTCTCCCAAATATGCTTTGGCTTTGCTTAACGATTAAATATCACGGCAACATGAACTTCACGTTTGCTTTAAAAATTTAAAAAGTTATTCAACTTTCTGGTTGCTTACATTTAAAACACGCACACACATATATATGTCGGGTTATTTTAGTACGCTTTTAAAAAATATGAGTATATATTCATATTTACAGTAACTCGTACTTTACACTCCCTCTGTGGCCACACCTATATCCTGCCCTATTTTAACAAAAAAGAAAAAACGCGTTTTGTTCCGTGTGGTATTTGTTTGTTTCACAGCGAGAACCCGGCTGTGTAATTCGATAGCAGCCAGTGGAGAGTGGAGGGGGGGGTAAGGGAATGCTGGGCAGCAATGGAGCGGAGTGCGGTCCAGGTAAAAGCAATACAGAATCTATATTATTTTAAAATAAAACAGAAGATCATTTAAAGTTACATACGCACTTTAGATTAACCAAAAGCTAATGGAATTGATTTCGCCACAGGTACATTTCGATCGCCGCTGTGGATTAGGATTTCAATAAAATTGTAAAAAAGTTACAAGTCGTGTTTTCACATATTTCGGGATTGACTGTTAGTAACGCGTTTGAAATGTAAACTTCGCTGCAGAAAGGGAGGGGGGGACTCTTTTCTTTTTTATTGTCTCGTTCGTGGGGTAAAATTGTCGGATGACGATATTGATAACATTTTTATCGATGGCAGTTTGATTTCTCTTTATAATTTTTGTAAATATCAATATTTTCAATACGATATTTTGCTGTTAATGATTAATAATGTATTGTGTGTCGTGTCGACTGCTGAGTTTCCCCCCACCCCCACCCGGCGTATTTTTCTATATCAAAGACAAATATGATGTTGAACAAGAAACTTGATCATTAGTTTTTTGGTCTTTTTTAAATTTGTTTTATGCT
This sequence comes from Polyodon spathula, assembly GCF_017654505.1. Classification (NCBI taxonomy): domain Eukaryota; kingdom Metazoa; phylum Chordata; class Actinopteri; order Acipenseriformes; family Polyodontidae; genus Polyodon; species Polyodon spathula. The sequence goes on along the minus strand of NC_054545.1, from coordinate 36,779,405 downwards.
GACTGTGCAATACAGCCACCAAAGCTGCGATATTAAACCGTGTTTCGGCATTTGGTCTTTTAAGAATCGTTTTTAGGTAGAAATTATTTTTTGATAAAAACCTTTTATTTTGCAGTTTAGTTATACATACACACACACACACATATTATATATATATATATATATATATATATATATATATATATATATATATATATATGTGTGTGTGTATATATATATATATATATATATATATATATATATATATATGTGTGTGTGTGTGTGTGTGTGTGTGTGTGTGTGTGTATTTTTTTATTTTATTTGAACATATTACAAAAAAAAAAAAAAAAAAATTTACTATGACGCACATAAACTTTTAACTTCCGAAAGACTTTACTCGTCGGAGCGTTAAAGCAGTGTTTGGCCTTTTTTCTCTGTGGAATTTATCATTTATTTTTGTGCTTCTGAGAAGCACGGCCAGTCGAGCCTGTACTTGTGACTTGTTCAGAGTGAACTGTTATTGTCATATAACACTGTACTTGCATAATTACACGAAGAAAGATTAGTCTGCCAAGTTACAATGTTTTCATATCATTTAAATAGTTTTAACTTATTTTGTAGTGCAAGTATTTGCATGTTATTAAAATACGTCGGCATATTTTAAAACACGGTAACACGGTTTTTATAGTTGACCTTAATTAGTCATGTAATAATTTAATGAAAACGCAGCACTGGAGTTTGGCTTCACTTCTTTGTTTATATATATATATAATATATATATATATATATATAGATTATATATTATATATATATATACGTACTACATATATACATACATACATATGTACCATGTGGTTGTGTGGTAATTATTATAATAAAAAACATTTAGTTTCCCGTAAAGGGGCACAAAGTACAACATACATGTGTATATAAAAAAAAAAGTATATATATATAGAGAGAGAGAGAGTTTGGAAGGAGGTATAGCTGCACGAAACATTCTGAAATAAAATATATTTTTTAATCCTTTTGTGTACATCCAAAAAAAAAACTTGTCATATATACACATACACACACACAGAAATTAATTTGTAAATTACCTTACACACATCTGTACTGTTGTGCTTGTGCCCATTGCTATAATATTTAATCAGAGTAAGATAGTTTGGCCAAGGTCACACAGTCTTAATAAAATATTATCATTTGTTATACAAAAACCGAGGAGCAGAGTAGTGTCAGCTCTACCAGAATGCACACGGCACGTTTTGTATATACATGCATAGATAGGTAGCTTTCTATTCAGAACACAGTTGCCATGTTAACCAATGAGGAGATGAATACAATGAATAGAACAAGCGAGATGCAATTTCATTTTGGATTCTGAACCCCATGACACTGTCTGGCGATGACACGCCTAACATTCTAATACTGCAGTGGTAGCAGCAGGGTTACAGATGCTCTAGAATAGTCAAACAAACTGGACTGTAAGCCAAGACTGCCATCACACAGTGGAGGGGTACAGCGCTGCTGTAGGTATGCGGCTCCTGATGTTAAGACCACATTGTGTCTTGTTTGCTTGGAGAATTCCTTTGGGAGGGGCAAGTAGCCCCCCTTGTTGTTGTTCCCTTGGCTCGAAGGGTTGTAGACGAATTGGGAATTGATTTTTAAAATGAGCTGGAGTTGATCCTGACCCTGATGGTGGCAACCCTGTGTTTCCTGTAACCAGGTGTTTGTTTCGCAACGATTCATGTTTATTTGTTTGTTTCTGACTCATTCCTTCGTCTCGGTAAGCTGCTACCTTTCAGATTCAGCCACTGCTTTTTGCTAACCCTGAGGTTAATATACTGTGCTCTGTAATCCACTGCCGTTACAAATACTGCCGCCCCCTGTGGGTGAGGAGGATAATGGTATATGCAGGGGCATTGATCCCTTTGAGAGTGGTTGTTAGCACCCAGCTCAACATATTGTTTCTACTTCTCTTTACGATGCAAAAGTGTGACCTGCTGATCACAGTATTTTACTTAATTCATAGATGTGTTCTACAGTGGTGTGCAAATGTATTAGAACACCTCATTGCTTCTGTACTGATTTTTTTTGTGCAGATGAGATCAAACCACTGGAGCTGAAAATCTTGAGAGTGTCAAAATAGGCAAATTAGTGATTGTCTAATTGCGTTGATGACTTCTACAGACAGGCAATTCATTTAAAATAGTAAGTGAAAAGGAACGTATAGCCACACATGGTCAAATGCATGAGATTTTTGACCATGTGTGGCTATACGTTCCTTTTCTCTTACTATTTTAAATGAATTGCATGTCTGTAAAAGTCCTGCAGTTCATTTAAAATAGTAAGAGAAAAGTGAGGTTCTCATGCAGGCAGGTATATAAAGAGTATCAGTGACACATCTTGAGGTTTTAATACATTTGCACACTGCTTTGTATCAATTTCTCATATTTGTTCTTTCTTTTCTTTAGTGGCTGGGCGCTCCGTGCTGCACTCGTGGCACGTATGCTTTCTACAAGTCGTTCAATTGCCATGGCGCCGTGGCTGCGAGGTGTCCGGCCGTGTGGAGTCTCGGAGAGTTCTACTTCGTGCGCTGCGGGCCGAAGGAACCCGTGTGCCTCGCTGAGCTCACACTGCTCTGGGAGGACCAGGCACAGCACCACCTGCTGGCCAGCGCCAGACTCTACTTCCTCCCGGAGGACACACCCAAGGGCCGGTCAGGCGAGCACGGAGAGGTGAGGGGAGGACGGCGGGATGGTTTTGTTATGTTTTTATTTCAAGTATTTATAATTATAACGACCAGGGTCCTAGTTTTTCACAGTGAACTGTGAGTTTCTTGTAGTGGCAAAATGTAGGCTTACATCTCAACCCATTAAGTACCAAATTCATTTTTCTTTGAAAAACTCAGAACGTGGGCTGTATTTATGCAATTCGAGACATGGCATTTCAGCTTTTGCGGTTAACAACATTTTGAGTAAGTTATCATAACAGTATAGTTAAAGAGAACATTAAAATAAGAGGCAGATGCCAGTTAAGAATAACGTTCCAAAAAATTACAAAGTAGCCTGTCCTCAACTGTGGACAATGGCACTGAATGGGTTTAATAGTGACATTGTTAGAAAGTGTGACATTGTTTCTGTTTATGTGTGGTGCATTGCCTCACAGATCTGGCTGTGATGCACCTCTCTTACACACGCTTCCAACGTTCCTCACGGGAATCCCTGGAAGCATTGGAACAAACTGCATGAAGCAGCAACTTTTCTGTTTAAACGCTTGGTAAAATAGTACGCAAAAAAACAGAGTCCCCCCCCACGTGTGTGCGTGCGTGCATCCCCACACCCGAGCAAACAGAATGCACTGTCACAAAGCCCCCAGCCTCTCCTACACCACTGCGCTGTGTACAGATTGGTGATACGTGTCACAGTGGTGGCTGCCCATCATAAGCAAGAGGAAGACGCTTGAGGAATCGGGAGTGGCGCACCCCAGCAGTGTAAGGGTTACAGGCCTGGGATCCCAGACCTTCCGACACCATCCCCCTCCCCCCCGCCACCACCCACCGAAGTCTCTCCATGTACCGCGGGCTAATGGGATCAAAATAGAAACTTTTGTTTTCTGAGTGTGATTATTTTTCACAAAATGACTTGTTGGTATGAACGATACCTGAGAAGCTTTTTCCACTGATTCTCGTTTATGTAGGTGACCCTGCCTTTGCCTCCACAGCTTGCTGTACACAATAGCTTGAGAACAGAGACAGTGGTCCATTGTTCCCCTGACTCTCAGGCAATGGGACTTGCTATCTGCTGCTAGGATAGCAGACTGCCTCTCTGATGCCTCTCCTTTGTGAACTCAATACACAGGTGTTATTTTCTGATGACCCGGGGGGGGGGGGGGGGGGGGGGGGGGTTCTAGGGTACGGAGGGAGGGATCAGGGAAGGTCAAGGTCTAAGGACATTGTAAATTACAATCCCAAATCTCTCTACCCGCTCCCACCCAGTAGATTACTAAACTTGAATTGCAGAGCCTTTCTTTATGTCCTGTGCATTTTTATTTTACCATCTGTCTGGGTGGATGTTTTCCCCAGGACGAGGTGCTTGCTGTTTCTAAGAAGATCGTGATCCGGGTGGAGGACCTGGTGAAGTTGGCGTGTCCAGAGCCGCCAGGCTGGATATGGAGCACTCGGCAGGATGGCTCCCCCGACAGCGTCGGGATATTGCTGTCTGGCCAGCCACAGGGGGCCAGCGTCCAGTCTGCGGACACTGCCCAAGGTAGGGTTGCAATGGAGGGGCTAGAAACAGTTAGAATGGTGATAAGTGTAATAGTAGAAGCAGCTGTTGAAGTCCTCTCTTGCCTGCTGGATTCTAGCTCTCTCCTTGTCTCCCCCTGCAGGTGTGAGTGTGAAGGTGCTGAGCTATCTGCAGTATTGTCGATTTCGCTCCATGCACAAACGCATGCAGGGTGTTGCACACGCCTCCAGCCTCAAGGACCCACAGCTATTGGCACTGGGCGGGATCCGGGTGACCAATCACAACACCAGGATTCTATATTGCCGGGACACGTTCAACCACCCAACGCTGGAGAGCAACACCAGCATCTGGACTGAGTTTGGTAGGTCTGTGTGTGTGTTTTAGCCATTGGGTTTTGTCCAGTTAGCAGTCCTTTCAGAGTTTCCATTGTGTGCTGTTCTGGAGCCAGAGATCCACACAATGGGGCAAAATGTGTAAAATATACAGAAAAATGTAGACACGTTTTGGGTGGTCTGAAGTCTGGACAATTAAAAGAATCAGATAATACACATTCTGTATACAGTTTACCCTTAGAAAAACAGTTGGGAGTAATTGTATGTTGTCTGTGTGTAGTAAATAGTACACTGAGAATCAGGAGTTCATCCCCATAGATCACATAGGCCCCTGGCAGCCAGTTTTGTGTGCATGCATGATTTTTAATTTTTTTTTTTAACTGAACCAATCCAATCCCAGGGTGCACTTCTTTGAGCATGAAGGGAAGACCCCGTAAAAGAAAAGGAAGGGAGGGGAGAGGGGCGGAGCTTGGACCACCTCACCAATCGGAGGCCTGGATAGAGAGAATGAAGGTAGGTGTAAGAAAAACAGCTGTTTCTTGTCTGTCAATTTGTTTTTTTCCCTCTCTAGCTTGATTTGATAGGTAACAAGCTCAGATATGGCTTATTGTTTAATTCATGGTAAAGCAAAGAATGGATCAAACTGCTATGCGTGGTAATGAGTGTCATTGCCATCCCTGTATAAATGACTGTCAAAAAGAGATCATGCAATGGAAACCAACAAATCAATGACGTCTGATATAAACAACACACATTCAACTGTGCAGTGAACTGTTTCTCGCCTTTCGTTTACTCCAGTTATTTTGTATTGTAATATGTTAATGTGAGTAATACTTCCAGCTGATTTCAAATGAAAGGATATTCCTTGAAATGTCAGTAGAAAGAATGAAAAAGGAGCTGTTTGTGCGGCGCTGGTCTCTGCTGAGTTTAACCTCTCTGCTCGCTCTGCAGCGCTGGTCTCTGCTGAGTTTAACCTCTCTCTGCTCTCTCTGCAGGACACGGTGACAGGCAGTGTGGAGGAGCAACAGGACTTGGGGGCTCTGGGGGGGCAGTGGCTCCCCCAGCCTGAGGAGCAGCACTTTCTGGAGCAGCTGCACAGCTTCATGAGGGGCCGCAGCACTCCCATCTGCAAGGTCCCGCACCTGGGCTTCAAGAAGAGTGAGTGGCGAGAGCAAACACACTGTATCCAAACACACAGCTATTAAACACACTGTCTCCAAACACACATGGCTATTAAACACACTGTCTCCAAACACACATGGCTATTAAACACTCTGTCTCCAAACACACACAGAGCTATTAAACACAGTCTACAAACACACACAGAGCAATTAAACACACTATCTACAAACACACACACAGAGCTGTTATACACACTGTCTCCAAACACACAGCTATTATACACACTGTCTCCAAACACACAGCTATTATACACACTGTCTCCAAACACACAGCTATTAAACACACTGTCTCCAAACACACATGGCTATTAAACACACTGTCTCCAAACACACACAGAGCTATTAAACACACTGTCTACAAACACACACACAGAGCTGTTATACACACTGTCTACAAAGAGAAACCAGCGCTGCAGAGCGAGCAGAGAGAGGTTAAACTCAGCAGAGACCAGCGCTGCAGAGAGAAGTTAAACTCAGCAGAGACCAGCGCTGCAGAGAGAGGTTAAACTCAGCAGAGACCAGCGCTGCAGAGAGAGGTTAAACTCAGCAGAGACCAGCGCTGCAGAGAGAGGTTAAACTCAGCAGAGACCAGCGCTGCAGAGAGAGGTTAAACTCAGCAGAGACCAGCACTGCAGAGAGAGGTTAAACTCAGCAGAGACCAGTGCTGCAGAGCGAACAGAGAGAGGTTAAACTCAGCAGCCTCTGACTGGAGGAGTATTAATCTCGAGTGGCTGTTTAACCCAGCCCAGCCTCTGACTGGAGGAGTATTAATCTCGAATGGCTGTTTATCAGGTTGGCAGTATTCCTGTTTCTGATTCACATTCTTTGTTCCTTTTGTTTTCTCAGTTGATCTCTTCCTTTTGTATTCAGTTGTCAAAACAATGGGTGGATATGAAACGGTAAGTCTTTGGGGGGGGGGGGGTTTGTATTTGTTTATGTATATTTATGTGTGTGTGTTTTATATAAATATTGTTTTACCACTGAATTTCCCAGGAGACTTTAAAGTAAAAGTTAACACAAGGTATAAATGCATACTGACTCCAGCAGATATCATTGAATAGAGTTCAGGTCTTCCTGTTTATCTGGCTCCCTGTCCATGCTTCCTGCCTCCTGTAGGTGACGGAGCAGAAGCTGTGGAAACACGTTTACAATGAGCTGGGTGGGAGTCCAGGGAGCACCAGCGCTGCCACCTGCACCCGGAGACACTACGAGAGGTATGACCCCTGGTCTAACACTAGCACTAGTGTCACCCTGGGTCCCGCTCAGCTTCTGCCTTCTGTTGGGATCACACAATCCCAGGTGCCCTGGGCTGCAAGTCTCATTGTTCCTCCTCTTGTTTCTCCCACTCTTCAGACTGATCCTGGCATACGATCGCTATTTGAAGGGAATTGAGCAGCCTGTCCCCCTCCCTAAACCCCGGGCTGGAGCAGCGGCCAACGAGAAAGGGAAGCAAGTGAAAAGAACCACAGCAGAGCCCCCCCAGAAAGCAAAGAAGGTGAGAATGCAACTTGATTCTTCTGTATGTATCCAGACTGAACAGCAGGGATGGAAGTAAGACTTCTATTGCAGAGCAACTTCACCCATTCCAGGTTGTACTACAAGCTTGGTCAGCCACAGCATATCGGTAACAAGCTCAGGTATGTCTCATTAAACTCATAGCAAAACCAGGAATGGCTCAAACTGCTATGTAAGGGCAGTCGGTTCAGTTCAGTGATGGTCTGCTAGAGTATATCTTATCAGCCGGTTTGGGAGATCTGCCCTTTTAGAGTTCTGGGATAGGGTTCTTTCTTCCTTACTCTGAACAGTCCAATGTGACTTTTCAATGTGTTTCTTTTCAGGATCCTGTGTTTGTCAAGCAGGAAAGCATAGTGGAAGTGAAGGTGAATGGAAGACAGAAACGGGCCAGACGAAGAGCGGGGAGCGCTTCGAAAGACAGCAGCAAGCAGAGCGTCAGAAAGGAGCAGGGCCAGGGACAGGAGCTGAACTCCAGTGTAGGCGTGAGGATGCAGGACCAGCAGACAAGCTCCAGCCCTGCCCTAGGGGTGCGCTCCCTGGGCCTGCAGGACGACAGTATCCCCCCTCTCGCTGCCCTGCAGAAGCTGCACCCTGCAGTGGGGGGCTTCTCCTTGCCGCAGGGTCTCTCCCCCCTCGACGTTCTCAGAAGCCGACTCGGATTGGGGCCTTCTTCAGAGAGCCCTGGTTCGGCCTCTCAGGAGTCCAGAAAGACACTTGTCCTCTTTCAGCCTACTGCTGGAGACAGCAAGGTCAGCGGTACCCCAGGTAAGGAGCCAGTAGCCCCAAATCCAGCCCTGAAACCCCACGGAGCCCCCTTTGCTGCCAGCCGGGGCAGGTTCCCCATAGCTCCCCTCAGGATCATCCCCCTGGACATCGACTGCAGCCTGCAGGTTCAGCAGCTCATGAAGCGCTCTCTGGGCCACGCTCAGCTCAGCTGCTTCACCAAGAAGCTGTCGGAGGCACTGTCCCAGGACCTGAGCAAGACTACACAGCCCAGGGATTCCGTGCCGAACACTGAGGAGCAACAAGCAGTCCCTCTGAACCTGAGCAAGCGAGCCCAGGTGAAGAGGCCAGCTGACTGTGCAGAATGCCCACCTCCCTCTCCCTACCAGCCCAGCCTCCTGCACTCCTCTTATCCGCTGTACACCCCCCAGCCCAGCCAGGCCAACACGGCCAAGAAACTCAAAACCGAGCCGGACTCTCAAGAGCAGGCTCCTGCTGTGGGACAGAACGGCAGACTGGGGTCAAACCCTGCTCAAGCTGAAGAGAAGCCTGCAGACCTGAGCACACCCAGACGGGCCAGAGCAGCACTCCGAGATGGGGAGGAAAGGGCAGGCGAGCCAGGCCGGGATGCCCCATCAGAAATGCAGGAAACCCGCGAGCCAGCGGCCTTTTCCGCCACGTCAGAAGACCTGCTCTCTGCGGGAGATGCCTGCACAGGCTCCCCCGCTCTGCAGCGTGCTTTACCCACGAGACCTGGCTTGCAAGGGAGTGTGGCGGCTGAGTCTGAGGAGCAGGGGGAAGCCAGCCCCACAGCCTATCCCTTGTATCTCTTCCGGGGGAGGCAGGTTCAGCTGGGAGAGTCGGGGGCCGACTGCCTGAAGCAGGTGAGCTCGGAGATGAGCGCACTGCTCAGCACCGCGTCTGGGGCCCTGCAGAACCAGAAGTCCTGGGCCCTGGCACCACATGGCCGCTGAGGGACTCACAGACTCTCATAACCATAAACTGTTTAAAGTCTATTAACAAGGTTCCCCTGGAGTACATGGAGCAGTCAGGGAGCTCCCACTGTTAAGAATCCTCTGCTTTTCTATGACTTGGTGCATTTGAAGGTGATGCTGACTGCTAGAAGAGTGTCTCAAACGAAACTAGCTGATGCTGTCTGATTAAACCTATAGTTCAGTACATGCTGAAACAGTACATGCCGCTTCTTTATTAGAGGCACCTATGTCTGGGTTCAATACTTGACTTATGTGTTCTAATTGATAGTTATTTAAGGTATTATCATAACTGTTCTTTGACGAGAAAGTCGTTCACTAGAAAAAAGGTGCTTATTGCCACAAATAAAATTGCTGGTCACCTTGATAAAGTTTAGGAATGATAAAGTGTTTTTGTTTGGAACTTGCACAGGTCATTGCACAAATCCGATATAAAATTGATCATAGTTAGCATAATGCAGTTAGGTAGTGTCTGTATTAAGATTATCATTTTTCATTCCGTTTAAATGTTTCTAATGATGAGACAGTAAGGGTTGCTTAATAAGCTGTAAAGTATATTGCTGATTGCTTGTATATGATATGCTGTGTGTCGCAGCATCATGTGAATGAGGGAATAGGAGCTTTGAAGTGTGCTGTATAATTTGCTGGTGATCTCAGTTTCACTGTTCAAGTAAGGTGCGAATCCCGGGTCTGGCAGTTGCAAGGCAGGCAGTCCTCTCCAGCAGCAGCAGGCTCTATTGAGGACCTATACTGTGTGCTGGGTGTATGTGTGTGAATAATTTTTCATTGCTATTTATTGTTGTCTGCTGTTTTGTAAACTGATGCCCATACTAACGGGAGCGGCTCTCTTTGAGTGATCCTTTTCTTTTAAATATTCAGGTGCTGGGTAACTCTGAAAGGGCTTGTGGGGGAAGCTCCTGCTGTTTCAGGAAACCCTCATGTTGCTGTTTTAGGGATTTATTTTTGAATTGTGTAATAATGCGTTCTGGAATTCTAAAGCTAATCGAGAGCAAAGGATCCTGGAATGCAAATGTTTTAAATACAGTTACCACTGCCGTGTCTACCAGATTTTATATATTTTAATCGCTGGACTTTCTGAAATGTGTTACTATGCATTGTTAATAATAATAAAAAAAAGATAATTAACTTCAAAATAAACACGTGTTTGTCATGTAATAATCCATACAATTGCTTCATTGCAAATACTAGTTGAAGGCGCCCGAGTGAATTTATTGTCTTGGATTGTCTGAGCCTTTTTAGAAACTCCAGTTTTGTCTCTCTGATGTTTAAGACACTTGGACTGCACCCTCTGTTAGGAAATGTGTGTAGAATCTTACCGGAGAGCCAGCCTGGAGGACACATCTGTGATGACAGTTGAGTTTCAGCAGCATCATAGAATACAGTGGCCACTAGAGGGAGATGTGTACCAGACAGAGTCAGCAGCAGCTTCCTCTGGTTCCACATTTTGTTCCAATCACTGTTTCTGGAGAATTGGAAAGGGATACCTGCTATAATTTGACCCCACACAGGTTTCTTGCAAATTGTTCGCTCTAAATAAGGCATGGCTTTGCTGCTGTGCAAGTAATGTTGAACGCACTTCAAATATACATGTAATAAAAATGATCAAGATCCTTTCCACCCGCTCACGTCAAGCTCCTCAGTCTCTCCTTCACCTTTCTGATTTGCATGCAGCCTGTGGACAGGCTGAGAGATTGAACCTCAATCGTTAGCACTGGCACCAGTGTCCTGCTGCGGCACTTGAGCCAAAACAGAAGCAAGTAAAACTGAATAGGCAGTCCTCTACATACAGACACTTACTGGAGCCTCTGTTACATTCCCAACCTCAGGTGGGTATAATAATAAGAACAGTTCAGTTCTAACACCTGCTCTTTAACCTGTGTAGCTCCTCATAGGCTGTAGAGAGAGCTCCGAGTTACAAAATAAAATACCCTTTTCTTGTGGAGATATTTTCATAGGTATGAAGCTTTGAAATCAGAGATTTGCATGTTCCCCTGTCATGGCTGCACCCTGAAGCAATTGCCCAGCTGGAACAATAGGGCTTTGTCTCCCTGTGCTCTTCTCCAGGGACAGAGCCTCACTCACCTCAGTGAATTAGGGCACTCAGCCCAGCTATGCTTGAGCTCTTCATTCATTGAAGAAGCATGGCCATGGTCACCAAACATGCAGCCCCATCGGACAAGGGTGGCCAATCCTGGTCAGGGAGGGTCATTGCACTCCTGGTCTCTGTTCCAATCCTGTGATAAATTGCACCAATTCAAACACAGCTGCTTTCTCTTCCAATGAGAGAGAGCAAGGGGTTAGTATTCCATTGATAACAATACTAGTTGCATGAGCTAAGCAGAATCTGCCTGGCCCTCGATAGCCTGCAGGTGAGAATATAAATCACATTTATAGCTCTATTATCATTGCTATAATCATCAAGTGAAGGCCAGTCCCCCCGAGATGGTGTTTGTCCAATAAGAGCAAGCCCACTGGTAAGAAAGACTGCAGTGCTAACACAGCATAAGGGAGTGCTACCATTGACATGCAGTTCATTAGGATCTGCTCAGGGAACATCTCCATGCAGTAATGTTAGGTAGTGCTTAACTTCATTTTTAGTTGATAAGACTAGTGTTTCTGTACTATACTGTAGTATACAGGCAGGAAATGTGTTTGACACAGCCATCACGATATTAGACTATTGATGCTCCGCCTATACACATAGAGGGAGCCTCAAACAAGCCAAGTTTCTATTCCATCCAGGTCCCAACTCCTAATTTAAACCCTGCATTGCTTTCGAGTGCCCTGTGTCAAACTCATTTTACAGGAAATGCACATTACATGGAAACTCACTTATCAGAAACACTGGTTATTAAAACAAAATGTATGGAAAAGTCTGGATTATGTAGTGCCTGCTGTACTTCTCATAGTAAAGTTACTCAGACTTCATATGATTACTGAGAGACTGGGCTAACTCTTCATTTCTTGTCAAACTGCAGCATATTATTTAAAAACATTGTATTTACCAAAGCCCTGTATATAGTACAGTGAAGACCTATTGGCACCTCTCTTTGCATGACACCCTATGCCATATTATTTAAATGCAAGTCTTAACTACTGTAAAAACATACATTCCTGAAGCAGAAAAGTAACTCTTGAAGGCTTGTAACATTGCTAATTCATTGTTTGACTGATTGATTTATAATAGCTTCCTGGCATTTGTTTAGTGACTGGCCACAGGGCAATTGGGCATCTCATATTTGATCTCTCCCTGTGCATTAGCCATCTGCTGTTTGTTCAGTGGTCAGGTTAAGGGGCACTAGGACCCTTCGGTTCCAGTCATGCCCCTCCCTGTGGAAACACTGCTGCAGCTTTCTTCATTGATAAACCATGGAGGCCCCCATCAGCCCCTCCCAGTACAGTACAGCCTGGAGCACTTTGTTCAGTAGGGTGATGGGGCACTAGTGCACTGGACATAGTTAATATATGAAGCAGTATTGAGTGGGTGTGTTTCACAGAGCTCTTTCTCTCTCTGTCTCTGTAATGCATTCCTTGCGTAGATGAGGCAACTGAACAGCAGTGTCTCTTTTAAAAGATCGGTTCTCTTTCAAATTTGAGTTAGCTACATTTTTATGATTTCATTTCTGAATGTTAAGGCTGGAATCCCTTCTTATGTTATTTAAAAAAAAAAAGTCAATGTTTCTCAAAAAGGGGAATGTGAAATCTGCATCATTTGTTTCACACACACATTGACGGCCAAATACCAGACTATCCAGATGTCTTTAGGTCGTAGTCACCCAATGAGAGATTGCTTGTTCAGATTTGAACTCTTGTTTTGTACAGTCAAGACAGAGAGACAGGATTGGTGGCGGCTCTAATGCGACATGGGAACAGGATGAGAGTAGGTTTCCAGCTCAATGCAAGAGCAGGTGGAGACGAGAGTTCTGGGTCTTGTTTTTACCCACTTCCTGGTGGACAGATGTCTGTTTGACAATAATCACCATCACAACAGACACTAATTGATACTTTTCAGCCAATCTGTCAGGGAGGCAGTGATTGGATGGGCGTTGAGAATTAATTACATTTCAACCACTGTGAGGGGGAAGGGGGAGAAACCTATGCTTTTTTGAACAGAAAGAAAGAAAGAAAGAAAGAAAGAAAGAAAGAAAGAAAGAAAGGTAGGTGCTTTTTTTTATTGAAATCTATAAATCAATTTGAAATATTGCAAAGACATCTAGAATTAGAATTAGGTCCTTATAAAATAACTGAAGGATACTTACAGTATCTTGCTATCATCCATAAACAACCCAGTCATAATACAGACAATATTGGCCTGCTAGAAAACAAACATAGTTATAAACAAATTGACAAATGAGGAGAAATCTTTGGCAGGAACACGTGAAATATTGTAAGAGACTGTTTGAAGGCCTGTGAGGTACTGGAATAGGGTTATTAAAGAAGTTAACCCTACCTCTTATTAACACCAGAAACATTACTTCTGCTGCGTTTTTTTTTCTTGTGTTGAACATATTTCGTTTTTGTCTTGCTACTTTTTTTAACTTTAATTCGGAGATTAAAAAAAAAACAAGATATTCCAATATATTTTCATCACCTGTGGTGAGGTTGCCCTGTAATGCCCATTCCTGTATCACATGTGACACAATGCTTAACCACCCTCTGTTATTATAGCCTAAAATCCAGCCTTACAAGCCTGCATTTTTCATACGCAGTACATAATGTGTTAGGAGTGTTTTGTACAAGACACGGTATCTAGTTACATAAATAAATCAGTTTTTCTCATTTAAAAAATGCCTTGGCATTACAGGGTTAAATCGCAGGACAGGTTACCACCTCTCATTTGAGATGGCTTGCCGTGGATATCCCTTTCAAGGGCGCTAGGACCCAGCAGCCGCCTGTGCGTCTCTGTTTAAATGCCGGCGCTAGGACCGGGTGGCTCTCTTGTGTTAGTGCAGAGAGGGACCGTGTCTCTTTGTTCCAATCTCAATTTCTGTCTCCTCCACAATCTGTATCTGCAGTCTCGCTGTATCCTCTCTCTCGTTATTCCATTACAGTATTACATAGGTCTGGATGACTGTAAAGACGGCAATATGGCTGTAAACCTCAGCAAGAATCGACTGAACCTTTTAACCGCCTATCAAGATGTTATCAACGAGAAATCCTCCACCAACTGGTAAGAAAAACAACACAATAATGAACACAAATCACTTGTGTGCTTAGAGGTGATAATGCGCGTGGTCCTTCTTTCTCGCCTAACAGTACGGACACGGATTATCGATGTAAGGATGCATCATGCGTCGTCATTGGTGTGTATGATGCTCTTGAAGCATCCTTTGCTTTGTTACTGCTAGGAAACGCGTTTATACTAATAACAGTAAATTGTCAGCTATGACAAGCGTGCAGAATCGGGTGCTTTGCAAATGCATGTTCCAACGCCAGCTGCGGTTTATGGAAATGTAATCTCACATCTCAATACGTGGTCTATTAGCATGTCGATTTAATCCCCCAAAATAAATGAACACATAAAAGAATCGGAGCCTGTTACATTTCTCCACAAATCCGTTATTTCAGAATATTCCAGAAACGTCTATCCAGAGCCTTAAACACGGTTGTATTATTTTTAAACTAATCCCTTTTTCTTTTTTTTCTTTTTTTTTTTTTTTTTTTTTTTATATATATATATATATATATATATATATATATATATATATATATATATATATATATATATATATATATATATATTTTATATTCTTGTAAAATCTTGCATGGGACAGAAATTGTATGGATACTGAGCGATACTGTATCACGGGTACCGTGTTTTAATTAGCTTTTGTAAAGTGCTGTGTTAGGAGGGGGTGTCCTTGTGTGTCTGGACTACGTGAGCTGTCAGATTTAGACTGTTGTCCAGAAACACGGTATGTTTGGTAGTTTGATATGCATGTATATATGAGTGATCCTGATTGTGAACGAAAAGAATTTACTTTGTTGTTGATATTTATCATCAGACAGGTCAGCTGCACGCTTCCATCCCGACTAGAAGAACAGTGGGAAGACAGGCAAGGTGAAGCAATCAGTACTGCCCTAGTATCTGCTGAGCTTTCTTGAATTGCGTTTGTTTGTATTGGGGTACACCGGTTGTGACCTCGCTTGATCCTGTGCGTCGTACCTTATACACCTATACATGACACTAGCGTTTATCCGCGCTAGGTAAGCGAAATACCAATGAAATGGTTGTGTCTGTGTGTACCTGCTTTCAGTAGCGTCTGCACTGACCTACACAGTGCTGCAGAGCAGGTTTCAAAGGGGCCTGTTCTAGGTTTTATTGAATGGTTCTCCCTTTAGATAGTTAGCCTGGGTGCTCTTGCTGCTGTGTTCTGGGGTCCTACTGACCAATCTCTTGTGTGTAACTGAGAACATGTGTTCCTTTCCATAGAACAGTCACATGCGGGCTCATCCCTGGGGGGTGATGGTAAGGGTTAACATCTGGTCCAGAATCATCATTCCCAGATGGGATGGGCGGGTGGAGTGTTGGAATAGGGAAAGATTTGGGGTACTGTATACAGCAGCGGCAGCAATCTCAATTGTACTGTATGACATTGCAATTAAAATCCCATGCAAAGATGCTGAGATCAGAAATGTCACTAATATGTAAGAATAGGGAGGCGGTAATGTGTGGTAGCCAGCAATTCTGCAGGCTTTTATACTCCGTGCTTTTGGTGTGTTTTACATTCTTTATCATGCTTTGGTATTGTGCTATGTTTGTACTAGGGTGTATACCATTGTAAACTTGTCTTTTTAATTGGTGTGCTTTCACTGGGTGATGTGCACTGTTTGAAATGGAAAACAGTGCTAGAGTTTAGATTGAAGAAGGAGATTACACATTGAATTGCCCAAAGGCACATGCATGATTTGAGGAGGAATTTGTTGTAAGCTAGTGGATACTATTTCATGCCTCGGGTCCACTGCAACTGGGATACAGCCCAGTGCAACGCCATGCACACGTGCATCTACAGGGTCAACTTGGGTTAAGAAAGCTGCACTGTAGCAGTTATTTTTCTCTGCAGATTTCATGGAGATTAAGGGCTGGAAATAAACTGCATATTAAGATTAGGATCACCCCTTTTCTTAGGGTGTTATTAATTACCTTTGACTCGGAGTACATGAACAGAAATATATAAGCCAGATATTTTAGCTGTATTTTGCCAGCATAGTTAAAATCTAAACCCTTATTTGCAGTGCCAATGGAAGCATGCTTTTAAAACTCACCTTGGAGCGATAGCCTAATACAGTACAAGTCAGATGAAGGAATGAGACGATGGCTGCAAGATTGACCTCCTTCTTAATGTTAACAGTATGAAAGCCCCATTTGAGACAAAGGCCCCTCTCTAACCCAGATGTTAATCCTGCTTCTAGAGAGAGTCCTGTTGTCCATTTCTCCATGTGTGAATCTGCATTCTTTGTGGTCAGTTGTTTTATGCTTTTTCAAAGTCCAGTTATGAAATGGGTGTTCTCACTTACTAAAGGATGTAACAAACTAAAGAAGCATGCCAAGAAAAGACTGGTCTGCGTTTCTAACTAAAATGTTTAAACCAAAAAAAAAAAGCAACAACCGCAGGCTTTTCTTTTCCTTTTTTAAGGTCCTGTGGGGTGGGTTGGGGTGGTGATGCAGTTTGTGAGCCCAGGCTTGCAGTTTTATTTCAGGGTGGGAGCTGACTGACAGCAGCCTGAGCATGTCTGCTCAGTTGGGAGGGCTTTTCAGCCTCACCTTCCCTCGTCTCGAAGTCGTCTGCCCAGTCCAGCACCCAGCCTGGGGCCCAGCCCAGCACCCAGCCCTACCTGACCTCAATGTGAATTCCAGAGCCTGCTGACAGGCTGTCTAGTCTAATGTTAAAACAAAGGAAGAGGAGCCAATGGCCTTTTGTGCTGTTGCTGCTGACCACCGTCTTTCCAGGATTGCCTTTAAAACAGTACCCGCCTTGTCTTGTGAACTATTGAACTGTTTTTCTAATATTCAGAGCTTCAAATTCACATAGTGAGGGAGGAGTACATCACGAAGCACATGTGACAGAAACATTTGGAAAACATTGGGCAGTGACATCATACTAAAACCCACTTTAATAAATCCAGCCTTTAAAATGGTTATTCTCCAGATCATTGACCGCTTCTGTTCACTGAGCACTGTCGCATTTGCCAGGGAAAGTGTAACATCATTATCTGGTCGTAATCGCTGCTACATTGAGTCTTCTTGCTTGACTTCTCCCTTGTTAGTTCAACAGTAAATTCTTGTTCAATAGCACTGTCTCTGTTGTTTCCAGAGGAGGCAGGTTTAGCGATCACATCCTAAGGTACAGCACAGCATACTCACGGTTTAGAGCAGCAAGTGGATCGTACAGCAAGTTCACATTTCATACCGAGCTGGAACACATGATAGGGTTCTTTCCAAGAAGCGGAACATTTTTCTTCCCGGTCTCGTAATGGAATTTAACACCCTCTCAAATTAAAATGTCAGAGTTTCTGATCAATGCAAAAGGGCAGCCTTTGTCATGCCATGCCATGCCAGATTAAGAATACAGGTAATTGAAGGCACCTACTCTGCACCATGAAGGAAATGTAAATCACTGCCAATGGTGTGATCCAGCCTTGGGTGGGGGGTTTACATAGAAGTGTATTTGATTATTGGGGACTAGAGTAACCAACCAGTTGTTGCTTGACATGATTAGAATCAAGTCACGAAACAAAGGAAGTGCCACATTACACCCAAGTCTCTTGGATCCAATCACTGGACCACACTGTCTAGCGGCACCTTGGCTCCAACCCCTGGGCCACACTACTGCCCAGTCCCTCGGCTCTAACCACTAAACATGTGGCTTCTCTGTTTGATACAGTACCTTTCAGACAACTAGGAAACACTGGTAACTTCTACTGGGTTTTGTGGACGTTTCTGTAGGATGTGCTGCAGCATTTTAGCGTTGACTATTCAGGCACTGGGTGGGAGAGAATGGAGCGCTAGCTGTCTCACAGGGTCAGATTGAGCACAGGAAGGAATGCTCTGGAAATCCACCATCCATCGCTCAGTATTGAGATATGCCTTGTGCCAGTTTCCTGAAATGAAATCACTGATTTCTGGAGGTACAGTATTGCATTATACAGTATACTGCATGTAGTGGTAGAATACCACGATTCCACAATTACAATTGGCTGTGCATACATACAGTAGTTTTGTTTTACCTCTAGTTCCATTTGCCATCAAATTAATGCGATATAGTACCGCACAGCCCCTGAGTGTGTTGAGTGTGAATGTAAGTGGATGGCAGAGTCTGCAGGTCTCTCATTGTCTTCGTGAAGGCTATCTCGCTGCAGCTGCACACCAACACATTCTCTTCTGTAATAAGAGATCTTTTGTTCAGTGAAGTTGTAAACAGCGTGATGAAAGTCCCTCAGTCCAGGCCAGGTCTCCCGCACATACAGAAAGCTGAAGGGATTGAGGCTTTGTGACCAGCTGAGGCATTTCTAAATGAACTGTATGCTAGCGCTCAGAAATGCATGAGGAGGCTAAAAGCACCCCCACTGTGCAAAACCATTCAAGTTAGTGCTGAGACGAACATGGAAAACAAAAGTAGAATTAGCACCATAATAAAATAACATAACCTACCAGGAGTAAATGAACCCAGACACCCATCAGATTACCTATGGGAGAGAGGAGAATGGGTGCTAGTCATTTATTTAAGACCTTGTCGGTTATATGAATGAATGTGAACATGGTCATTTTTGCAGTCACATTCATTTCAGGTAGTGTGAATATTTGCAGATGGTAGCCAGCACTGCTTCAGGTACTGCCTCCCTCATCTGCACTCTGGTGATTCCACTGTGACTGATTCACTCTGTCATTAAAGAGTGTGTAGCAGGTTCTGAAACAGCCTTATACATCCCCACGTCTTGCTACAACTGTTTCAATAACTGTACCTGGAATTTTTCTTTTCATTGTTAACATCCTGACAACTTTCTACACTTTTATAACTTTAAAACTTCAAAATCTCCTTTCTAGTGTCCTGTGGTGTGAGATCTGTCCTCTACATCACTGCAGGAAGAGATTTAAAAAATAAATAAATAACATAACGCGTGCTCTGGCTTTTCCATTCTGCACCACACCATGGATATTTTTGCTGTTTTGCCTGTTTGACAATGTGGGCAATAATCCTGACCCTATCGGTGCACTGGAGTGGCCATTTGGAAAAAAGCTTTGAAACAGACTTTAAAGTTATAAGTGTAAAAAGTTGTCAGGATGTTAAATGTGAAAGGAAATGACAGGTATGTTATTTAAACAGTTGTATATCATTTGGGGTTGGGTAGCGCTGTGTTTTTCGGAACCCCACTACACCTCTTAAATTATACAGTACACGCTGATGCAGACGGCCTTGCAAACCTGTCCCTGAAAATCCACATGAAGGGTAATTCTTTAATATACTCCTATGCTCTGAACTTACAACTGTAAAGCATGTGATAAGGGTTAACTGCAAAGAGAGTGAATGAACACTATTAATATTATTATTATTATTATTATTATTATTATTATTGGGCGGACCAGTCTCTGTTACCTCAATCGATCGTTTCTCTCCAAGTTATTTTACCAGGAAATACTATCTTTGGCACGAGAAAAAAAAAAAAGAGGTAAGGTATAATGCAGTTGAAGGTATAATACTGTAATTAGATTCAGCCATTGTCAGTAGCCCGACATTACAGTTACACTGTAAAATGAGACGATCCTGTGAAATAAAATTGAGGAGCAAAGAAGTAACATGAGGGAATTATATTTTTCCACAATCTGCAGTTCATTATTTATTAATAATATTGCTTAATAACACACTGCAACTTTGAAACCGAAAAAACACTAATATCATACTACAGTCCTTTTGGGGGGAGGGGGGGGGATGCTATTAAGAGATTTTTTTATCAAATACTTTGGTTTAAAATGGCTTCCTGCCACCCCTGAATGAAGAATACAATGAAAACTCTGGATTGAAGGCCAGTCAAGAACCAACAAAGTGGTCTTAATATTGAAGGTTTCTTACGCTGAAGTCAATGGAATTTGGACTGTATAAATGCAGCCTTAATTCAGGGATGGTCTTCGTACTGGGATGGTTAAGCAAGAAAGTAAAATAAAAAATCTGACTAAATATCACAAGCATTCTGTAGCCACTGTGGTTCTATAATATTTACTTGTTCTTCAGACTCCACTTGTTATCCTGTGATTTCCTTACAATAATATTTTGTAGCAGTTAACCTCTAAAGAAAAATGAAATGTGGCTTCAAATACTCGGCGTGAACGCTGTGAGCCGAGTCTGCTGTGTAAAATCGGACAGGCTGGGATCATCTTGTCACAGTTTGCGCTTCAATGTATTCCTCTCTTATGTCGGATCAGATCCAAGAAACACATTGATGGTTGAAATAAAGCTAATGGATTTTAAAACATTTGTTTAATTTAGAGCTAGCCCTCCTGTGTCACCCACTCACACGCTGGCTGTCTTGTGACAGTTTGCAGCCCTTTCTCTGTACTTTTTTCTCCATGTTTCATCAGCGATGCTGAAAGCTTCCAGCTTCTCTAGCCCATTAGATTCTTACCCTGAACCAATTCCATAAAGAATAAAAATATTGCACCACACCTCAGACTAAACTGCAGGCCTCTGTTCTTTTAAGGCAATGTTTTCGAGAGTGCTGCGTCAGCGTGGATTGCTCCTGCTAATGGAATGTCTTGTGGGCCGATTTGTATTTGTGTGTATCTGTCTGGCTCAGAAATGGATGCGCTGTGCTGAAAACATGGTGGATTCTGTAAATGACACATCAGAGGTAGTTGGATATGGTGCTGTGGGGCTCGTTCTTTGGAAATGTAATAATCTCTCTGATTTTTGCAGGACTAAGCCCTGGTGTGAGAAGCATAACTGGGACAACACGGGGTTGGTCTGTTTGGAAGCTCAGACTTCAGGGATCGAGGGGATGGGAGGGGGAAGTGATCTCATACAGACCAGGGCAGCCAGACATTTCAACACTTATTTTACGCAATCATATTGCATCCAAGTACTGCAAAACCCTGTGATATGACCCTGTGATACATTACCATGTGGTTTCTTCCAAAGAGCTTAAAATACATACATCCAGGTATCCATGCATTGCAATTTAATTCTGGAACTGCTATCCTTATAGACTAGTGGATTTAAAAAGCTAGCGACACTATCAAAAAAAGTGCATACAATTTCTTTAATCAACAATCATTTTTATACACTGTAAGGTTCTAGAAAATGTCATGCTTGTGCTGCAGAGGACACAGATCGCTTAGAGAAGCCTGCCTGGCTGCTTGTGTAGAATTCCTTGCTTACGGATGGAGCAGAAATTCCTTACTGATTGGAGCAGAAATCCCAGGAGCTCCAATCTGAAAAGAAGGGTTTGGGGTTTGGGGGTTGGGGTTGGTATGGGGTGTCAGTATGAGGGGCTCACTCCAGACATCTCGCCTGAAAACACGGTAATATTTCGAGCCCCCAAACCACCCACCAAAGAGCTAAAAAAAAAAAAAAAGCACATTTTAAACTGATGACAGGGGGATTAGAGCTGTTAAGTGTTATCAGACAGAATAGGATTTAAATAATTATTATTATTTTTTTTTTTTTTTTTATTACCAGAAATTTAATGTAGAGGCCATTTTGTGCTGAGGGGTTCACTTTGGGACACACAAACGGACATGATCACCACTGAGAGAGGGAGCCTCAACTTCTTTCCTTTAGCGCTCTCACCACTGAGCTACTCAAACCCACTGCCTTCTGCACTGCAGCCCAGCACTTTCATTAGCCACTACGCTACTGTCCACTTACTGTAAAGAAAATCCTAGGAAAGAAAAATCTGAAATCACAAAATAAAACTCAACAGGAACGAGCAAAGAGCAGGTTTGAATTGTAGGCATGCCGAGCTGCAAGCCAGTTTACCTGCTGTGTGTTCATCTCTATCAATATTGTGCATCCTGTGTGCTAGTCTTTATCAATGTCGTGCATCCTGGTGACCATGTCTAGACTAGAACATCTGAATATGATGGAGGACTGTTGTGTATTTCCTGATAGAGATGCGGTTGGTGTGACAATAGGTAAAATGAGATGAGGGCTGAAGAGATGTGTAACCCAGATACATTGTTTCACATAATTGGAGTCAGACTGAGTGGGAGAGAGGCTTTGCGAGGACTTCTACATATTCATGAAGGCAGAGCAAAATAAAACGTTTGTGTGTGTGTGTGTGGCGCTGGGGAGCAGGGAAGCACTAGGAGGATTGTGTTCTTCTGTACAGCTAGAGGAGAGATGCCAGTGTGAGATTAGCACTGTGGCTGCTTGTTCTTCAGAGATTTGTGACCAGGAGATCTGGGAAACTGCAGTGGGTATTTTCTCATTTAAAGATATTCAACCGGGGCAGACAACATTAAGATCCAGATATGTGGTGGTTCTTGTTTATATGGCAGTGGCAGTGAATGCTTTAGGAATAAAGGCTGACGAGAACAGTATTTGTTATGTACAGATATAGAATGCTGAGTTATTCCATACCAAGTTGACCCAAATCCTGACTGGCTATTCCGTGACTGTTTGTTTGAGTGGCCACACATGTAGGATGAATACATAAAGCAAGTGCTTTATTCAACCTATCTAGCTTCCTGATTTTCTGAGCTCTTCATGGAACGACCCCATTTAGTTTGAAATAGTTTTTATTATTTAGCCAGGGCATGTTAAACACAATGCTGTTCTCACAAATGCTGTGTTCCTCTTCAAAGAGTGGAGGGAGTCTTGGGTTTCATGCCATCTCCTTCTTCAATTGCCAGTGCTGTCAGGTTACAGATAGCTAACCAAGCCCCAAACACCTTCCGGCACAGCAGGCTGTACAGAGTGACCAGAGGAAGCTGTGCTGCTCCTCCGATATGAGACAGGATAACAATCCAGAGCAAAGTGGTGGCAGGCAGTGGCACAGAGTGGGTGAACCGTGCTCTTACAGGACTGCTTTCTAAAGAGGGATTATTTTGATTTATGAAGTATTTTTACACCCCCTTTCCCTTTCCCATTCCAGGACAACCTCTGCCAAGTGGAATTATCAGGGCTGCACTTGTGTGTGCACGAGGTTGGAGCTTTGTTATTGCAAACCCAATTTAAATGAAGTCCTCAGCCTAGTACAATAGCTCTCGTAACTGGCAAGCCAATTTGCTTGAGTTTCTTTTACAGCGTTGGCAGTTTTTTCAGCAGATATTTTTAAAGGTCCTAAAAATAGCTACTTGATTGGTTGTCAAAAAGTGGTAAACAAGTAGCTGCTGCTGTTTTTTTTAGTTGTTTGTTTTTTGTTTTCTTTACAGAATTTCTCCCACTTTAGCCCTTGAGTCTGGCAGATATCATTTGCTCTTTTAACCTGCGAGCTGACAGTCCACAAAGCCACCCCCCCCCACCTGGAGACCTCCCTCCCCTTCTCGAGCAGCTGACTGCCGACGTCGATCACGCTTCGCGAAGCATCACTGCACGGCCAGACAGTTGCTGCATAGTCAGGATTTTGTGAGGCTGTAGCGCTAACAACGTTCTTTGCCCGCACACTATGCTGTTCGATACCACATGGGGCAATGCTTATGGCCATCGGAATTGAGACCCAACAGAGTGAGCTTGATTGGAGTCTCTGGGCAAAATGACCTCAACCTCCAACAATGCAGAGCCTGTCTGGGTTTGGGTGTTTTTTTTTTTTTTGTTTGTTTTGTTTTTTGTTGTTTTTTTACAGCAAAGTGTCCAGCGGGGAGGTGTTGACATTCCAGACAATCATAATCTGGGATAGATCTGCAACCCCGATTTGCTTTGTGGCTGGGATAGATTATCTGCAATCCCGATTTGCTTTGTGGCTGGGATAGATTATCTGCAATCCCGATTTGCTTTATAGCCAAGCAAGAGCAGGGTGGATGTTAGTTCTGGACACATTTTACAACCGAAAGGGCACAGATTAAAATCCAGCAGCATTGGGAGATTACCCCGTGTTTTATTCCTGGCCCATCCAGTCCTGGTCTTTGCTCAAACCGAGTCCCTTAATGATGAAGTTCAGCCAGTTACACCCCCTGCTCAGGTGCTTAATCATTTTTATATAGCTGTTAACCCTTGGGTAAAGCGGACCTTCAGGACTGCCTATCCCTGAGGCTGACAAATGCAAGACTGTCCAGTTGGATGATAATTTGTTCCAAGAGTAAGGAGTTTGCATTGAGACTAATTCCGCCTGCCGCATCCAGGGGTCCCCTGTGGATTTCTCATGTTGCCTTTCATGGGAACAATAAACAAAGCGTCTGTGCTGCGGGACGGAGGAGTCTCGCTGCTGTGCGTCCAGTAATAATTTGCACAGACGGTGGGTCTGACCCTGAGCACCCACAATGCAATGGGCATAGCCTTGTTAGTCCACTGTGAGGATTAACAATACAATTCTGCTCTGGAAAGGCAGTCTGATCCCATCCGTTTTAAATGTTGGGATGGAGAACTGGCTCAGCAAAGTTACAGTAACCGAATGTTTTTAAAGTGTAATAAATCCAGAGTTTTGTTTTATTTTCTCAGTGCAAAGATTAATTAAATTACTTGATGTCTTTTGGAAAGAAATCCACTACCTTTACATGCTGCTAAGCTGCAACGTCGCTAAAATAAAGACTAACTGTATTGACAAGACAATCAGTAGCGAGCACTCTGAGCTAATGCATGCCTCTCTTGCAGTGAAGTGCCTGCTCCAGCAAGGGGCTTTGCTTATAACTGGGCTCCAGTGGTGGCCCTGTTCCTGCTGCTCACCTCGTCTCCTCCGGTGCCTGGGAGGGCTCCTACTGGGGCTCTTAATTGAATCAGGAAGGAGCAGGTGGCACAGCCCTGCGCTCCGATCGGGAGCTGTCAGGAGAAGCATACTCCATGTGTTAATTGCACCAGAAAACAAACCCTGCAGCTCCAGCCATGTGCTGGAGTCAACTAAACAAGAACAAGGAATAGCCGTCTCCCCAACCCTGCAGAAACCAGGCACCTAAATATAAAAGGTAGGGGTTTTAATCCATTAGTGATTCACTGATTAAGCAAACCTGTGGGCTTTGATCGATTTGATTAATCTTCCAGAGTGTGTATCAAAAAAACTGTGAAAAAGAACCTTTGACAAATGGCGGCAGGTACTTTTAAAGGCCTTGGCTGACTGCCAGTTACATGCAAGAAAATATTTTAGGAAATATGTGTATTAAGCATTAGATGGCTTAATGAAAAGTTTGCAGCAAATATCGCTTTGGAACATTGTTGCTTACAGAGCGTGAAGAACTGCACTTCAGCACTTGAATATCAGCGCTTTGCAACGAAAAGGTGCTTCACCTGAAGAGGGCTCCAGCTCCTTTTATTATTCATTTTGGAGGATGTCTGTTTTGAGTAAGTCTGTCCGTCCCTTCATTACAGGGTCTGTTTTAATAGCTGCTGACGACTGCTTCTTAAATGTGTGTGTGTGTGTGTGTGTGTGTGTGTGTGTGTGTGTGTGTGTGTGTGTGTGTGTGTGTGTATATATATATATATATATAATATATATATATATATATATATATATATATATATATATATATATATCTATATCTATCTATCTATCTAGCTATATATATAAAATAAATTTATTTATTTAGAGTGAATATTTCTGTTAAAACCACGCTTCACACTACTGCTTTGAAGATCACATGAACAGCGAGACCTTGCTAAACCAGCGCTGGAAAAAACTCTGGAATATAAGTATATTTCTTTTAAAGCCACGATCGCACTGTTGACTTCACAATTGCCCTCCCCTGCCCTTGAGATTAGAGAGCAATTTATCTAATTTTTCCAGCAACGGTAGATTCTATTTTCCAAATACATTTTAACAGTCATACTCGGAACACGCTGACATACCAGTAATTGGCAAAAACAGAATTTTGGCTGTTGAAATTCCGTCTTTCTGTACCACTGCGGGATAAGAGGGAACATTGTGGCCTTTTACAGTAGGTGCTATTGCATTGGCTGTATCCCCCCCAAAAAAAACCCTGTGGCTGGCCGGGCGCCTGCAGGCCTGCCTGTGTGCAACTCAGAACGATGTGGTCCTCTGGTGCTGTAGTTCTGTACTGGCTTCACGGCAAGCGTGCAGTGTGGGGAAAAAAAGTGGATGGCTGACTGCACACGTTTCAGAGGACGTAGGTGTTCGTCTTCACTTCTCCCGAGTTACTGCGAGGGTTGCAGCAGTGAGCCAGGTTAAATAACTGGGAATTCCAAATTGGTGGGAAAATCAGAGGAAAAATAAATGGCATTTCCAAATTTAAAAATAAATAAGTTAAGTGAAATGCAGACGTCTCGCCTGAAAACACGGTAATATTCGAGCCCCTAAACCACCCACTAAAGAGCTTAAAAAAAAAAAAAAAAAAAAAAAAAAGCACATTTTAAACCGATGACAGAGGGATTAGAGCTGTTAAGTGTTATCAGACAGAATAGGATTTAAATCATTTTTTTTTTTTTTTTACTGGAAATTTAATGTAGAGGCCAGTTTATGCTGAGGGGTTCACTGTGGGACACACAAACTGACATGATCACCACTGAGAGAGGGAACCTCAACTTCTTTCCTTTGACAGTGTTTCCGCTTAAATTAATAAGTGCAGGTGCTCTTAATAAGGCATGTACTGTAGTGGCCTGTTCCTGTACAGTTCACCTACAGTACCACTGCAGTTCAGATTAATGCATACTGATAGGCAATGCCATACTACAATTCTCTGGCTTTTTTTTAATAGTGGAAACAAAGCACTGGATAAAATATGATCTTTTAATAACCCCTAGCTATGAAGTTTATGCTAAAGACAATTGCATTGGACAAAAAAAGATTTGCAATGATGCAGAATTGATTTCAAAGGTTACAAAGCTAATTCTCATCCTGGCATCATAGATACAGAGTGCACTTGCATTTCAAGCAGACTTTCTGACTGGTTCAGCTTGATATCTGGGACCATGGCATGATCAGGGGGCTTTACCATCAAAGGTGTCACCCTTTGACAGAGGTACTGCAGACAGAGAGGAAAAACTGTGCAGTGTGTATTTGGGTGTCCTGATTTTAGATTGGACAGCCCGAGGCGCCCGAGTATAGCTGCAGATGTAGATAATTTAACTATTTCTTAACCATCTCTGGGAGGAATGAGTTGGACCCCTAACTCATTGGGCTGGACCGTGTACAGAAGCCGTGTCCACTGGGGGAGTGGAGCTGGAAGAGTCCAGTGGTCTCAGGAATAGATTAAGTGTTGATACTCTGCAGGCTTGGGGGATGGGAGTGGAGTGGCGTAGAGAATAATTTACCTTTCTGCTCGTTCAGCAGTTTGCCAGGTTTTGTTTCACGTTCCTCTGTTCTTTTGTCCTCTAATTCCAGCGGATCCCATGTTAGGCCCCCCCCCCTTCCTTTTAAATCAAAGACTGTACTGAAGCTGTTAATTAAGAAACCTTTTCATACAGAAATAAAAGCAGCTGCTTCACTATTTTGCTGTGCTTTTTGATAGATCACCAATGCAGGTCTAGTTCACTAGCCGCTATGTAAAAAATGTAAAAACATTTTGTGGGTTTAGGAGTTAAGGTATAAATGCCTCAGATTATGCTATCATATCACACTGTGCCATATTGCAGATTTCAAACTGTGCAATGGGGAAAAGACATAATCAGTGCACGCAGTGTGATCTCTAACACGGAATGATGTACTGGCCAGGAAATGAAGTGCATTTTAATACCAGGGATCAGACCTCAGATATATCAAACTCTGCTCAGTTGCTGAACTTGAAAGGTTCTGGATGGCAGCAGCCTGGTGTAACTAATCACGCTTCTAAAGCAATGACGCAGTTCCCTTCTGAATCACTAAATAAGGACTGTGCTGGGGTGGTTCGTAGTTGTGTGGCTGTTGAAGTCCCAGGGTCCTGAACTCGGACCCTAACCCTGGGACTTGTTAATGATCAAGTACTCCTACCACTGGGCTTTGGATGAGTCATTTTGAGTAAGGTGTGTGTTTATTTTTATATGAAGACGCCATAAAGTTTAGGGCTGTAACGAAGGGGACATTTTGAACATACTGAAGGAACACATTACCGAAAGATGGTTTGAACCTTCGATAGTGCTTTACCATCAGTAATTTACTGGTGACGTCACCATAGCTACTAGCTTATATTTAATTGAAATCGTACGTGTTAGCCATATAAAAATGTTATATAGAACAGTAGTCATGTTTTTAACATTTAAATAAAAATCCACGTTTATGCACAGTAATTGATGCTGCTGACGATACTCGTACGTATACAGCAGTGTTGGGCAATAATGCAATTTTCTGTCATCTATTTATCTGTTGTAAATTCAGAGGATAATCATGATTATCATGAATAAATAAAATATATAACATTTTTTTCTAACATGTCTTGTTGTTACTAACTTGTTAACAAAATCAAAAAGAAAACTGTTTCAGAAAATGATTTCCACTTCATAAAAGTTCAAAATTGTGATTTAAAAAAAAAAAAATATCGGCTGTTGAAGAACAACTTTTTTTTTTTGCACAATGCAGGGAACCCCGATGTGTCTTCGTAGCATTTATTCCCCTGGTCCCATCCTAGTCTGTTGAAAATAAATGCACTTTGTCTTCATAAAGCAACATGGCTCAACAAAGTACTTCAGACTGGGTGAACATGTTTTTGCTAAGTGTAGTCTGTACCACTACCCCACAGACAGCCTGAGTAACGAGTCACTGGAATTAGAATAGTTGAGAAATGTAATAAACTATATACTCTGCCTTTCGGTATAGTGATAAGCTCTCTAGTGATGACCGCCCCATGCAGAACTTCATGATAGATTGCAGGGACCCATCTAAATGTTTTCAATATAGTGATGACCTCTCAACAGTGTACATGCCTGTATGACCGCCACACGCAGAACTTCGTGACAGGGGGTTCTTTGTAATCTGTCTGTAATTGTGAAACAGATGTTGCAGTTTCCAGGGGCAGGAAGTGATCTCATTGTGAATCTGAGAAGTGAATTAATTTCGAAAGAGACTGAAATAAATCCTGCATTTCCTCTACCCCCCCCCCCCCCCACACACACAATGACAAAGGGCATTGTACTCAAACTCAGCACTGCTCCCTCTTCTGAACCTAGGCTGAGGAAAGCTGTTCCGCACTTCCATTGTGGGCGCTTCTTTCTATCTCAACATGTTTTTGACCGAGTTAGAAACCGTAGCTATGTCTTCACTCCTAGTTTGCTGTCTGGTTTGGGTGTGCTGATACTCAAATACTTTCCTTTTTAAGAATTATTTATCAGCAGGAATTAAATAAATCCATTCATTAACGTGTTGATTTCAAAACAAGAAGAGCTGTCCTTCCCTCTCCTTTGCAACTCCATATCAGGGAATGGCAATTAAGTTCCACACAGAGTTTTTTAAAAGCTGATTTGGAAGGGAGTTCTCTTTTCATCCGGGATGGACAGCTCTTCTTGTTTTTAAATCCAAACGTTAATGAATGGATGTATTTAATACCTGCTGATTTTCAGTACTTTCTTTTAAAGCCAGCATTCTATCTCTGGCTACAGTTAATTATACACTATTCTGTAATTTCACGCCAGTCTGATCACCTTACCAAACACATTGCACTCTTTTTCAAAGTGTTTCACAAAGGAGCACATCTAGCACTCAGCAGCTGCTAGCTAGCTGAAAAAAAAAGTGTAATTTTTTGCAGCAGTCTGCTCGGCTGCTCCTATTTTCTAAATGGAATGAAACTGGATTTAGCTGACAGCAGCCTGGGCAGAGTGAGCTCATAGTTCAGAGAGCATGGAGAATGTTCTGTGTGGTGATGTCATCCAGCTGTGACATTTCAGGAGAAGGACAGTATTGAACCATGATCTGTATACCATTGCCGCAGGCTTCCTTCACTCCCAGCTCTGCTGCTGTATGTCAGAGTGGTGATTTAATATTTTTATTACGACTAACATTCATTTTCTTACAGGTGTCAGTAGGCATAGGCTGCATGCCTTTAAAAATGAAAAAGCAACAGAGTAAGAGATTAATGCCTGGTATGATCTTCCTTTACGAATTGTAAACCAGAAGTGAACAGCTTTACATTTAGACAGTACCTTTTACATCTGCTGTCTCTCTCTCTGTCAAAAGTCTTTAATATGTGTGTTAAATCAGAACAGTGGCATTTTTCAAAGAGCTCCACTGCTTGCCTGTATAGAGGTTGTGCCATCGTAGGGTGTGTACCAAGTGCTGACCTGCAGACTCTCAGCAGTCCAATAGCTGTGCTGCCCTTACAAGTGGAGTTCAGTATCCCCAGTGCAAAATCATGTCAAACTCCTATCGTTCTGTGCTGATTGTTAAAGAAAAAAATGCTTTTTTGGCACTACAGAATGGAATTGAAGTGTCTTTAGGAATGAGGAAAATGTTCTGACAGTTCATTAAAACTCCACGCCTTCTTTAACAGTGGGAGGGTGATTTGCCATGGCAGTGGAGAGACAGAGTCCTGCACGATTCACTGCACACACCCAATGCCAGCCCGGAGTGACGTGCAGCACTGTAGGTGTGTCAGGTGATCAGTATTCTCAGCACTGTAGAAGGTGTGTCAGGTGATCAGTATTCCCAGCACTGTAGAAGGTGTGTCACATGGTCGGTATTCTCAGAACTGTAGAAGGTGTGTCAGGTGATCAGTATTCTCAGCACTGTAGAAGGTGTGTCAGGTGATCAGTATTCTCAGCACTGTAGAAGGTGTGTCACATGGTCAGTATTCTCAGCACTGTAGAAGGTGTGTCACATGGTCGGTATTCTCAGCACTGTAGAAGGTGTGTCAGGTGATCAGTATTCTCAGCACTGTAGAAGGTGTGTCAGGTGATCAGTATTCTCAGCACTGTAGAAGGTGTGTCACGTGATCAGTATTCTCAGCACTGTAGAAGGTGTGTCACATGATCATAGTTCTCAGTACAGCAGTCAATTTGTGCTCTGGTGTGCAGCAGTAAGAAGGACACAGACCAAGCCTTGAGCTGTTTAACAGCTGTACAGTATTAATGCAACAGAATCTTCTTTGTGCAGACTGACCCCAGCAGCAGCAGTCTAGCCAGCAGCAGCGTCTTTGTTAGGTGGATTGAGGTCAGAACAACAGTATGAATCTGTCTGTCTGCTGGTCTAACTGCTAGCAGTCTGTATCAAGAGAAACATTTAATCAGGGGACTTGACTATTATTTTTAAGGTAAAAAAATGGATGTTAAAATGAGTTATTTTTAAAAGAAAAAAAATCTATGTTCATTTGTACAGCAGTCTTATAGGAAGTCGTATGACCCCTATTAAATCCTGTAGGAATCTAATAGAATTTCATCAGATCCTATGGGACCAAGAGGTGTCTGACAGACTGTTTGTTTGTTTAAGCACCCTTTGTGTGTATTGTATGCAGATGAGGTGTTGTGGCAGGCAGACCCAGCTGGAATTCTAAGGAGTACACTGAAGCCTGCTTGGGTGTTTCTCATGTATGCTGGTCTGATTATGGGAGGCCCCATCCTTCCTCAGTTAGCAGTGCTGTAGGAGCTCCCTGGCAGAGATTTCGGTCTCCATGGTGACCAGGAGGATGCTGCTGGTTGTCGTGGTGATGTAGATTGGAGGGCGATTTTTATAGGCTGGTTAAACAGAAATGAGTGTGAGGGTAGGCGTCCCACAGGATCGAAGTGAATGTGACACTGTGGTAGTCACGGCTACAGCCCTTGCACAGGCAGGCAGGCTGGCAGGCTGGGTTTGTTATTAGTCAGGGCCAACTGTCACATGTTGCCACTTCTCACAGCATGCTTCGTTATCAAGCCCACACCTTTCTTCATAAATGTGCTTGTTTTCCTTGACAGACTGGGTTTCTGTCTGGGATTTTAAAGTTGAAGCTTCACTTTTAGTAGATTTAATCAGGTGAATAATCGTTTTATTCTCATGTCCAGTCCCGCATTACAGTATATGAATGGTAGTATTGTACTCCCAAAAAAGCATTTAGTAACTCCCCAGAGCATTTAGAACTGCTGTGCAGGCTGTTTACATTTAACCTTGCCATAAAGAAAGGCACCAATGATTTCCTTTTAATTATTAATAATAATAGCGCATTAATGTTATTCATGTACACCACGGTGCTGTGCTGTGTAAGCAATAACATGTACAAAATAAAACCTTGAAGGGGAAGGGATTGTCACAACATTGCATTTGTTTTTGTCTACAGGAAATAATAGACATAAAAAACATACAATAAACTGTACATGAAGTATGAGGTTAGAGAAGTAGAATGTCTCCTGGGAATGAATGAATAGATGTCACTAAGGTGTTGATCGCTGTCTGCTTATTAATTATTAATCTTCCCTCTGCGGCAACTTTTAATCTTCTTCAGACTCTGTTGATTTGATGCTTTCTCTTCAGTGGTTTAAGAAATGTCACTCTGAATTTCCTGCAAAAGGAAAATAAACGTGCAATCGAGCACTTTGTAACTTTACAGCAAACTTGCTATAATATAACTTGCAATTTCTAGTGCTAATATAAATTTGTCATGTAACTCGGTTGAAAGACATTGTGCACGGCATATTGGGCTATTTCATCTGGATGACAGTCTTGCAATTTGTTTCTGCCTGTCCAATGCACGGATCACAAAGCTGAGATGTGCGTTCCTTCTATAAACTACAGCCAGTTGTATGTTTCAGTCTGAGACTAGCAGTCTGCTCTCCCTGATCACAATTCTAATCAACACAGCTTCCCCATGGTAAAAGCATAGCAAAGTGTAATGAAGGACAGAGACATGCATGATAAAGCATAGGTGCTGTAAGAGTTAGAGTTGTTTTAAAAATACTGCGCTGCACTTTTAGAAGGGGATTTTATAACAATATCTGTAACCTTTCAGGTCTTGTGTGACTACTGCGAGATTGTGAGGTCCCTCTGTGATGGACACTGATTTATGTTCCCCTGGTACCCTGCACCACAGCAGCTTCTATACAACCAGCTGCCTCAGGGCTCCGTTAATTATCAGGAGTTGAACTCGTGACTCTGACAGCATGCCAGATTAGCGGTGAACTGAGCCCTGCTGCACTGTGCCTGTGGGAGAGCTGATTCGTACCTTTCCATTATCAACACTTGCATCTCATTCAGAACTTGCTGAAGGATCCACTTCAGCTCCGCTTGAGACTGATGCATATAAAGCCAGGAAAGAGCTCCATTAAGTGTCATTTTCTTGTCTGCGCCTCACGACACAATGTCAAAACATCTATCCACCTCTGCAGTGTCACGCTGCAATAGCAACACCTGCTGGGAGAGGAGGGGCTGGTTCAGCTGCAGGCTCTCCCACAGTCGCTAGTGCCTGGCAATCAGCAGTGTTCATTTTACTTTCTGCTGATGCCTTCAGGTGCTGGCAGGTGAGGCTGGCCTTCGTTGTACTCCTGAAACTGCAGCACACCACACCGCTGTGCTTGGGCACTAGATGGAGCCAGATCTAAATCTGTTTCTTTTTTTGCGGCTGAAAGACCAGCCTGCCACCTGCTCAGAGATGACAAACACGCATTTCAAACAGCTTTTTGAAAACCTGCTATTAAGTTATTAACACATATTATAAAAATAACTCTGTTTCACAAATGCAGGTTTGAGGCTGCAACTAGGGAAGAAACTCCAGCATGGAAACAGGAACTTGTGTGTGTGTATGCATCTCTCTGGGCTTGGTGGCTCTGTTTTTTTTTGTGTCCAACACTGCCGAGAAGCCCATGCTGCTTGCTTACTAGTGGTCTTGCATTTAACCTAGCCTGCCCCATGCTGTCTGTTTTTGGTTTTTTTTGGGGGGGATTTGAGTCCAATCTAATGAAGTTTTTTTCACACCCAACGTAACAAGCTAAGTCTTTGTTGCTGTTAATAAACTGTTTGGTTTGTAAGGGAGCCTGTTTTGCAGTAGCCAGTTTCCAAGAAAGCTAGAGTTTGTTTGGGTGAAATCCTAAAAAAAACTTCCCCCAGCAGGCTCTTATTAATTCAGCCTCAGGCTTCTGCTGTGGCAACACTTCTAAAATAGCACTGCCTGTCAGTGGAAGGCTGGGTGGTGTTGCTATAGCAACATGTTTTTTTTTTTTTTTTTCCTCTGGTTAGGAATTGTAATCAGCCTCAACTCTCCCGTCACCGATACAGAAAACAGAACCCAGCATCTTCAGAGTAATGTGAGAAGCTCATTAAATCAGAACGAGAATATAATTATCACTACGCAGACCCTGCTAGTTAATCAATTCAAGGAGAAAATAAATAATAGACACTGAAACTCAAATGCAGTTATTTTCTTGGCTCTCGTTGGGCTGTTTTCTCATTTTTAATTGGCTCTCCTGGTTTTTGTTTGTTTCTATATTAAGGGTTTGAACCAGGAGCTCTGCTATGCTGCAGGATTGAGTACATGAACCCCTGCAGGAGGTGCTGAATCCCTGGTGACTGGGGTGTAGTGGAGCTTACTGCATTCACCAGTGTGTATTGCAGCAAAACTTCTAACTGCCTAGTTTAGTGGGACCCGGGGATTAAACCAAATTGTTCTGCTAATTGAGGTACAACTGTGAAATGGCTTGCATGATTCTCCCAATCAAGAAACCCCTTAAGCAGGTGTGCTGCCACCCCTTTACAATTATAAATACTACTAGAGATG
Source organism: Polyodon spathula (assembly GCF_017654505.1). Lineage (NCBI taxonomy): Eukaryota > Metazoa > Chordata > Actinopteri > Acipenseriformes > Polyodontidae > Polyodon > Polyodon spathula. The sequence goes on along the minus strand of NC_054545.1, from coordinate 36,744,737 downwards.
GTCACGCAGGACAGAAGAGCATTGCTCCTCACTTCTGTATATCTTGTGGTTCAAAGCTACAAGTTTGTATCAGGCTTGTGTCCTGGGGCCTCATGGTTTTCTTTGAGACGTTCTCGGGTGTTCTGGCTTCGTGGATTTCCCCAGATCAGTTTTGGTATTTTAATGAACACCACTCTCGCAGTGCCCAGAGATAAGCCCCCAAGGAAGATTCTTCCGTACAGCAGAGTGGAAAGCCTCCCATTATTTAATTTGCTGTGTTTACACTTGTCCTACTTCTAAATGAAGTGGCCACATTATTAATTCTTTACTACAGCATGTGTCCAGATCGACGCTAATGGGGGGATGGGGGGGGGGGGGGGGGGGGGGGCGGGTTCAGGGCAGCTGGGCTTTGGGATGAAGAGGTTGGGGTTCAGATACCTGTCTCCTCTTTTTTTTTTTTTTTTTTTTTTTTTAAACCTTTTCATGCATGGTGACCTCATGGATGACGGATACAAAAACTCGTAGTTTTGATATGGTTTGCAGGGCGTGCTGATTGCAGTGACCCATTCCACTCGTTTCACAGTTCTGCTGTTTGTTTTATATTAGGAAGTGGTGGTGGATGGGGGACACGGAGCGCTGTGAGGTAGGAGTTTGATGATCGTTGACATTTTGTCCCGGAAGCGCCACTAGTCGCAAAAAGGCGTTGCGCTCATCAACAACCAATACATTGCGCAAAATAAACGGTGACTGTCTGCGGCCTCTCTGACGAAGCCCCTAAATGTATTTGATCGTTTCAGCTTTAGAAAACAAGACCATGACTTTTCGACCACTCGGTCCAGGTCATGGTGACTATTCTTTGCTTCCTTTTGTAAAGGAAGTCAGCAGCTGATCAGAAATTTGCAGTACACCAGCGGGTGACCTGATTGGTGGGAATCTCCGACTCCTGCACCTCGTTGTTGCCGGGGAGGAGTCATGTTCTAATTCAGCAGTGGGCAGTATTGTTTGGTAATGCCAGGCCCTTAGTGTCAAAGCCAGGGGCCGCATGTCGGTCCCCTCGCTGTGGAGTCACCGCCCCGTTCAGTCCACCAGACCTGTGACGTTCAGAGGATAGTTTCTAGGTCAGTACTCTTCTCTATGAATAATAAGTGTCGGCTTAAAAGAGAATTATTTATAGAGCCTAGGATATGAGCTAATCACTGACAAACCACCCCAGTCACTGCCTTCCTTCCTTCCTGCCTGCCTGGAATGGTGTAGGGAGGGATGGGGGCATTGCAGTAGGAGGGTGAGGGGGCTGTGGAACCCAGATCCTGTCGTAGGATTTAGTAACAGCTTGGATAACAAAATAAAAAGTGAATCGCTCCAGGATATTATTGAAGACAAGTTGTTCCCTTGTGTTTTTTTATTCTAAAGTTACTAAAGGATCACATTACCATCACCACCTTTAATTTCCCTCTCCATCCCTCTGTTTCTCAGGGGCAGCACTGAAGCAGTGATAAAGCAAGCTTGTACTTGTTTTAATCAATCCTATTTATTTTCATTAATTTTCAGACGGCATAGCTTGCACGGCCGAGACAAAGCACTTCATTTTGAAGAAGCAGAAGAACAAGAAGCAGCAGCGTCTTCCTTTGGCAGCAAAAGCCAATCCATGTAGATTACTTGAAATGACGTTTCCAGGGCTCTGGCAGGGCTCATTTGGCTCAATTTGTTACGCTGCGCTGCTGCCGAAGCAATTTGATACTGAGGACTGAATTCTAGATCAAAGAAGAAACAGAAACAGAAGAAACAGAAACAAAATGCTGTGTCTGTGACAGGAATCGCTTATACTAGTAAATCAGCAGTGACATCCACAGCTCGTTGAGAGTGGGTGGAAGCATGTTCCCTTAGGCAATGTGAGCCAGCAGGGACAAGAATATCTACTGTAACAGGGGACCACGAGGCTTTATTTATTGAGTGTATAATATATATATATATATATATATATATATATATATATATATATATATATATATATATATATATAAATAAAAATAATATATATTAACAAGCTCGGGCATTTAGCCTGGAGATCTGTTGCTATAGATTGGGGTCTGTTCAGTCGATCTTAGCAGTTTAAATGCTGCTGTTGTATAAATCATTCAAATTGAGTAGATTTGTGTTGGATTTATCAAGCATTCTGCTGAAATGCAATTTGATCATATGTATTATTTAAGTAAAATATATTAAGCTTGAAAAAACAGCCAAAGTGTGACTCGTAGGGTTAATTTTAATAACGCAAAAGCGAGCCTACGTTGTTTGCTACTTGTGGTGTAAACCATTTTATACCAGTTTATTTCTTTCTTGTAATACAGTGCTGATTGCATTTGGAGGTAAAGGCTTGATGCATGTGGCTCGCAGGGTCTATAGGCGAGTGAAATGGCACAGTATAAGCCATTAACACTGGAGCAGATGACAGAGCTCTGGTCCTGGAGCTGCTCCTAACCCATCCACTCTTCTCTCCACGCAGGGCGCTGTACACATATGAAGACAGCACTGATGACCTGACACTGGCGTCTTCAGGGGGTGAGTTCTTTTTAAACGCGAGGCAGAAGAACGCAGCCACAAAATAAATAAACTGCAAGAGCCTCTGGATTTCAAATTATAAAAGACAATGACAGAGAAATGCATAGCGGCCAGGCAGACCAGCAGGGATATGCTGCAAGGAGGTGCTTGTTTGCCTGCCCTCTTGCATAGTTTTCAGGCTGTACAGTATCTCTGGAGACCAGCTTCTGCAATTAGTGATTGAACTTTAGCAAGACATTCTCATGGAGAGTATCCGAGTATAGTATGCACGTCACACTGCTGAATTTGCTGGCTGTTATTAAAAGGCAAAAGCACACAAGAGCTTCTGTGAACACTGGTATCCTTTAACTAAACCCTAAACGTGTACCTTTCTGTTGGCTTCCTGTCCCTCTCGTCCTCGGACGCCTCTGTCCCCAATGGTGAGTTGTGTTTTTTTCTCTCTCTCTCTCAGATGGGGGTCTGCCAGAGATCACAATGAGCTTCGACAACACACGGGTCATGTACGGCTTCTGCAGCATGAAAGAGCCAAACGCTGTACTGCCACGCTACGTCCTCATCAACTGGGTGAGTGGCAAGCTCACACACACAGACGCGCAGACACATACACACACAGACAAGCAGATGCACACATACAGACACACAGACACATAGTGGAATGCTCCTGTAGGTGTCGGTATGGTAACAGCTCAAACATCTCTTTCTCCAGGTTGGTGAGGATGTCCCGGATGCCAGGAAGTGTGCATGTGCCAGTCATGTGTCCACGATCGCGGAGTTCTTTCAGGTCAGTCTCACTGAGGTAACTTCTCGCACCCTATCCTCTTACTGCAGGGCTACTGATAATCAAATTGATTACTTTTGCAATGTTGACAAGTGTTTTTTCTGTGCTGTGCAGTATAAATTCACCAGTCATCATCAGGTCTGTCATTCTTGTCTTGAGAGTTAATTTTACTAAACTTTTGCGCCAGTCTTTGTATGAGTCTGCGTACAATGACTAGAAGGAAGGGTTTCTGTTCAATGCAAATAAATCTCATCACTTCCTCTCAAAAGCATCGCAGTATAGTGTAGAATAAATACATGTGGGAAAACTTATCCTGAAAACCCAGCCAGAATGATGGTACTGTTTTTGACAGTATCTGCTGTTGCTCAACAAGTCAAAACGCTGCAGTTAGTGCTCTGACCTTGCAGATACATCCTTGTAAACTTCTATTAGTGTGCACGTTGAAGCAACAGAATAATGCAGTGTGTGGAATAGTGCAGAAAAGTTTCCCGTATAGTATAGCATAGGCAGGCATTGTAAAGACCAGCAAGGCAAAGTAAAGCATATTGAAAAGAAAAAAACAGGCCAACCATGTTAAGCTCTAGTAAATGCATAGCAAAACTGTGGGGAAAGCATGGTGAAACTGAAAAAAATACCATGGTAACTTTTTAAGGTGTGTTTTTTTTTTTTTTTTTTTTTTTTATATAAAGGCTAACTATATATTTTTTCTTACTTGTTTAAATATCTTATACAGGAGTTTGGACTTCTGTACCCTCTGAAACAGCAAGATATATTCCATTGACTCACAGCAGCTGTGAAGGGGCAGACCTTATAGTGGCACTCCCCCTAGTGGTCAATCAGTAATGAATTAAATGAGAAACATTTTGACTCAGTCATTTTCGTATTGTCTTCAAAAAGTCATTTTCTTTTACAATTTATATATAAAAGGGGGACTAGTGTGGTATAAAACCGAGATGGAAAGGGAGGATGATAAGAGAACATACACAATTAGATACTGAACACATAATAAAGTGGACAGCTGTTTGGGTGAACCAAAGCCTGGGTCTAGCGAATGTGTTCAAATTAACTGACTGATGAAGCCCTTTTCAGACGATGCATTCTCTTTATATCCCCAGTGCTGTCTTTCACTGGCCTGAGGGCTGTTTGTGAAATTTCAGTTGTTCTTGTAGTTTAGTGTGCAGAAGATTCATTCCGAGTCAGACAGACGCCTACTCTCTGATGTGTGCCAGTAGCACAAATGGAGACTGATTTCAGGGTCAGGGCGCTGTGAATGGAAGTGCAGCAGAACATGTACTGCAACTAACTTACTACTAAACGCACCCACCGGCCTGCCTCTGCAGGGAGTGGACGTCGTCGTCAATGCCAGCAGCATGGAGGATATCGACCCCGTGGCTATCGGCCAGAGACTGACCAACGGGACAGCTGTGATCGCCAGTCCTGTGCTGAGCCGACTGCGAATAAGAGAGGAGGAGCAAACGCAGCCTGTGGTGAGGGAGCGCTTTTCAATGTGTGTGTGTGTGTCAGTGTGTGTATTGTACAAGATCACATTGGATATAGGTGTCCAATCAGTCTGGAGGGCCGTTCCACCCCAGGTGTAACTGTTGGAATGCAATAATGAACTGCTTTAGGGTCTGGCTAGAGATTGAGGTTCAGTTGGGTCAATTAACCACTTCAAAACCGGAACTGGAACTATGAGCAGGACTGGAAGGGCCCCACCCCACCCCACCCCTGTTACCCTGAGTGAGGTGCTTGTAATAATCCCACCCCACCCCTGTACCCTGAGCAAGGTCCTTGTAATAACCCATTCTCCTGCGCCAGTAACTCGCCCAAACGCCCTGTCTCTTCCAACAGGGCACCTGCTATGAGAAGACGAACGCTGAGATCGAAATGAAGAAGATCAATAGGGAGGAGTTCTGGGAACAAGCCAAGGTGTGTGTGTTTGTGTGTGAACACAAGTGCTCTGCAATGTGGGCCTGGTGGCCAGAGGGTACTGAAACTGTAAGTTCTCATCGTAATCAAGGGCTTTCAGAACTTGCTGGCAGAACCTGCCTTCTCTGCGCAATCAAGAGCAATGAAAGTGGCCAGCAGAGCCGAACACAATTAACTTTTGACATGGACGGCTAGTTCCAGCTGCACATTCCGATGTGGCTTCTTCTAATATCCTGTCAGCAAGTGATGTACACTTCCCTGTGTGCTGGAAGCTACTTTCTTTTTAAACTGTCGGTGTAAATCTAGAGAGAAGCGAATCAGAAAGGTCATTTAGAAGTAAGCAGCGTTGCATGATAGCAACCCTTAATGATTTGGTGAAATCAAAGATACTGATACGCATTCCTTGAACGTCCTTCCCTTTCCCTAATTACCGTTCAGTTCATTCTGTCTCATAATGAGATGAGAATGTTTCAGGCGAATGTAATTGAAATGCAGTGGATGAAGGGATGTGGATGCTCATTATGAATGTGATTGAAATACAGTGGATGAAGGGATGTGGATGCTTGTTATGAATGTGATTGAAATGCAGTGGATGAAGGGATGTGGTGCTCGTTATGAATGTGATTGAAATGCAGTGGATGAAGGGATGTGGTGCTCGTTATGAATGTGATTGAAATGCAGTGGATGAAGGGATGTGGATGTTCATTATGAATGTGATTGAAATGCAATGGATGAAGGGATGTGGATGCTCGTTATGAATGTGATTGAAATGCAGTGGATGAAGGGATGTGGATGCTCGTTATGAATGTGATTGAAATGCAGTGGATGAAGGGATGTGGTGCTCGTTATGAATGTGATTGAAATGCAGTGGATGAAGGGATGTGGATGTTCGTTATGAATGTGATTGAAATGCAGTGGATGAAGGGATGTGGTGCTCGTTATGAATGTGATTGAAATGCAGTGGATGAAGGGATGTGGATGTTCGTTATGAATGTGATTGAAATGCAGTGGATGAAGGGATGTGGATGTTCGTTATGAATGTGATTGAAATGCAGTGGATGAAGGGATGTGGATGTTCGTTATGAATGTGATTGAAATGCAGTGGATGAAGGGATGTGGACGCTCATTGTTTTATGTAGACTGCAGCGGCTGGGTGTGTCTGAAATGGCAAAGATGCAGAGCGGGAGCAGGGGGTTGACTGACTGCTCTGCTAGGACAGGACCTGCGCAGTCCTTCTCATTTTAAAAGAACAGCTGCAGATGCACGAGGACTAGGACGAACATCTGAATGCCAGATGTATTGTAGTTTATTGTGCTGAGGTGCAATTGGGTGACTGCCTGGCTCCACAGCGCGACGAGGAGATGCGGAAGGAGGAAGAGAGGAGGAAGGCTCTGGAGGAGAGGCAGCGGTTTGAGGAGGAGCGCATGGAGCTGGAGAGGAGAGAGCAGGAGGAGAGAGAGAAGAGGTACCGTGAGAGGGAGATGCAGATCGAGGAGCACAGGTAACCCCTCCCCACCGGCACGACCTCCAGGCCATTCCAATTGCAGTTGAACCTTGGCACACACCTACACAATTGGCATCATACCATATAGTCGATTTTGATTTATATAGTATGTTTCTGTATTTAAATAAAGAGAGGAAACGTGTTCATGTGTGTAGTTTTGTAGTGTAATGCTAATTTATAGTTGTAATTGCTGCAGCATAATTATAAGTGTGGCTGCAATTGAACAATACAACTTTTGTGATTGGAATAGCAATTCTGCTGTAATTGAACATTATAGCATTGTGATTGGAACTGCAATTCTGATTGACACTGGCTGTTTTTTCTCTTGGACAGGAGACAGCAGCAGAGCAAGGAGGTTGAGGATGTGCAAGAAAGGACGAAAGACCAGTCCATTTTTGTAAGAGAAAGCTGTCTGTCTGGATGTAAAGCATACCTAGAGAGGACCTCAGACCTCCAGCTGGCTGGGGGGCGCTGTGGGTTTCCAACCTGACTCTCGTTCTTGGCTTCACTTTGCACAATCGGCCCTGCTCACATGGACCCCACTGGCGCAGTGCATGTGAAACGTTCCCCCGTTCTCAATGCCCAGCGTACTCTGCGTAGAGATATGCTTAGCTGTCTGTCTTCTCACTCTGCCTGTCTATCTGACTGCCTGTCCATCTGTCTTGTCTGTGTCAGCTGTCTTGTGAGGATGCTGCAGATATTTTAATGAAGCTCAGATAGAGTATGTCAGTCCCTATAAAACATTGAAACCAAGATCTGTATTTCAAGTGCAGTGAGTGAAGTCCACCATACCTCCAGTTTGTACAATATGAGATTACTAATAACATTGTAATCTGCACCATACCACAGCACTGCAGTGCTTGGCAGGAAGGTATTGAGGGTTGTGTGAAAACTACAGAGTTGACTTTCCATTTAACAAACAAACGAACAATGAAATGGCCTTTTTAAAAACTCCTACCGCATTTATAATCAGTACAATGTAAATGGCATCACTTTTTATTGAAGTTGCATTAGCCCTCACACATCCCTACCTAGTACTGGAGATAATCAGTTGACATGGAGCCCCCTGCTGGTAAGAGATGGGAATGACGGTTTTAAAACGCTGTCCCCCTTTCTCTTGCTCAGGTAGAACAGGAGGAAGAGGCCAGTCAGCAGCTCAAGAAGATGGAGTCGGAAGTAGAGGTGGGTTGTTCTAGAGAGCATCCACACGGGGGTAGCAGTTTAGACCAGAGTGTTTGTCTTCCTTTTTGCTTTTTTCTGACTTAATTTTTTTAATTTTAAATTTATGTTGATTATCTGGAATGTAGCCAGAAAATGAACGTCCAGTCAAAACGTTTGTCTTTGAACTTATTAGGTGTCCTTTAGTAAAGGGGTATTCTGCAGGGCCATTCCACTCCAGGTCTGGATGCAGGTTTAATTGGTTCAATGAAATAGTTTAGAACTGGGTTGGAACAAAGACCAGGAGTGGAAGAGACCGCTTTGTCCCTTTCGTGTTTCTAAATCTTGACCTCTATTAACCCCTTACTTCCCAGCATCCTATAATAATTACAATTCCTGTAGTGCTTTAGTAGCCTCAGTCTTGAATCCACCAGTCGGCTGCACCGTTGAAAATGCAAATAAATCGGTGATTTTGAAAGCTGTTAAAAGAGCCACAAAGGCTCAGTTTAGCAGGATCTACTGGCACTAAAACCCTGATTGTTACCTTGGCATTGTCAGTGGGGTACCCTCCTGGTAATGCCCTCTTATAAGGACACAGCTATATAGGGGTTGCATGTGGAGTGTGACTCCTCCTCCTCCTCCTTCAGCAGAACCCTGAGCCCTGACTCACTCAAGTAGATTGCACACTGTGTACCCAGGTTATAAAAACATACCGTCACGGCATCAGTTAGACTGCAAAACAACACCAACATGGTACCCAAATATAAAGTGATAAAGTGAAGACCCTAATGAAGGCACTCTGAACAGTGTGTGTCAAAGCTTCATAGTTTCACACATCCTGATGAACACTAATCCTGGTCTAGCCAGAGACTGTAGTGCTAACTGGCCTGTGAAACCAGCCTTTTTTTTTTAACTTGAGCTTCTTTAATCTGTTCCAACACATCATTGATAAAATATGCGGTCCATGGTATTCTGTTCAAATGAGCTTCTCACTGTGGCAACAGATTAATTGAAGTCACTGTTAGTTAGTCAATTAAATTGGCTTCAAATGAAAGCAGTTGAACAATCGCAACAAGTATGTCTAAATTCCAATTCTTTCACAAGGAATTTGAATTGGGAATGGATTTTAAAAAGGAATTTGAACTGAAAAACAGGAGTGGACCCGGAGTGCGTAAGCAATGTACATCTCCTGATGGATGTCTTTCTGTGTGTGTCCTGCAGGAGGCAGCAGCGATCATCGCGCAGAGGACAGACAACCCGCGCGAGTACTTCAAGCAGAGAGAGCGGGCCGTGGCCATCAACTTTGACAGCTCTCCTCTTTCCAGCCACAGGGCAGGTAGGGTCACATGGTTCAGTCGCCGTGGACCCAGTGATGCAGGGTGTACTGTCCTTCAAAAGCTTGTCTTTTGTTTTGTGTGTTTGAAAAAACATTACTGATCCATCTCGCACTGTGGACTGTGTTGCTGAACCATCCAACCCCACAATGAAGGCCAATACTGATTGGCTCCTACGGAAAGTCCCCCTCAGCATTAAGGCCACCCCTGTATTCAATAATAAGGCATCCCTTTCCAGTCCATCTCCTAAAGTTTGAGTTGCAAAGTTTTCAGTTGACCCATTTGAACAAGGAATTTTCCAAAGCGCTGTTTCAAACGTACCATTCAGGATCCCTTGCATCTCGAGGTGTTTGGAAGATCATGAACAAAGTTTCTGTTGCTGTTTTTGCGTGTCTCCAGTTACTGATAATGGCATTGGTCAGTCTGCCAAGAGAACTAGCAGCTATTCGCTGGTCAGTGCTTTTATAAGGGTCGTTGTACAGTATTACACCAAGTACAGCAGTAAGGATCTGGGACTAGGGGGCATCGCATGCAATGCTGGAACAAGTTTTGCCCACATTTGAAAGCACAGCTTATTAAACATGTTGTGGTGGGAGTTTTAGCCTGGGTTTAATCAGCCCTGTGTTCTTCCTCTATGCCTGAATTCCAGTTGGCTGCGTGGGGAGAGAAGACTAGCTGCTCTCCTCACAGATCTGCAGCTGGGGGGGGAGTGTGTCCCGCAGCCGTGAGAGCACTCTCCATACCCACAGCAGAGCCACTGCCTTGTTCTTCTGGAAGAGAGGAGGCAGGAGTCCCCTGCTGGCTCTGAAGCACCAGTGCGATGACTTTAACAGCAATGGGCAGGCAGTTACTGAAGGCATGACCTGCAACATCTGCACCCTGCATGACTATCTTTCTCTTTTCTCTTTCTCTCTTTGTGTGTGTGTCTGTCTGACTGTCTTGTCTGTTTGTCTGCCTTTCATTCTCCCTTTCTTCTCTGTCTCTCTCTCCCTCCCTCTTTCCTTCCTCCTCTCTCGCCCGGTCCCTTGCGACCTCTCTTGCACTCTTCCATGTACAAACACACACACTCCACTATTACTCCCCCTGCCTTACCTTGCAAACCCCACACCTCTCTTCTCTTGTCCCTGGCTTTCTCCTTGTCCCGCCCCCCTCTCTCTCACACACTCACGTACACACTCAATCTCCTCTTCCATCTTCCTTTCACATACTCCCCCTCCTCCCTCTCTGCCTCTCCTCTCACACACACTCCACCTCCTCTCTCCCTGCCTCTCCTCACACTCTCTCTCCCCCTCCTTTCCCCCCTCTCCTCTTCTCCATGCTCCTCTCTCCCTGCCTCCCCTCACACTCCCCCCTCCTCTCTCCCCACACACTCTCCCTCTCCTCCTGCCTCCTCTCTCCTCTCCTCTCCTCTCCTCTCTTCTCCTTGGCCCCCCTCTCCTCTCTCAGGCCGCTTGGAGAGCCCGTTCTTGAAGCTGCACCACAGTCTTCCTGAGCCCGCCTCATCCCCCCCTTGCTCCCTGCAGCTGTCGCCCGCCCTGCCCCTCACCCAGCTGCAGCCCAGCCTGCCGGGTAGGTACTGCACTGGCCCTGCCTGGCTGGAGGGCTGCTACAGTGAGACCAGCACCTCGAGCTAACAGGACTGCAGGATGGTTTCTATACCACTGCAATAGTGGGACAGGTGCATCACTGTAGTCATTTACTGTATAGTCCTGACAGACACTCGGGGGTGTGAGTGCAGAACTATCACATCGTCCTTCATGCTTTATTAGTATATATTAGCAGAGATAGTTATCCATCCATATCTTTAAACAGTCAATCATGAGGTCTGTAGAAGTGCAGCACTACAAAGAATCTAGACAAACATTTCTACTGTGTTTGTGTCAGTCCGGATGTGCTTTTGTGGATTAGGTGGATGTTGATCATGTGCTTTTCTACCTGCTTATTTGTTACTAACACACTTGCTTTTATTGGCATTGTTTTGTGTTCTACTTAATAAAAAAAAAAAAAAAAAAAACATGTTCAGTATCCTCCTAGAAGCTGGGATTTCACTAAAGCACTGACCCCTGAATGTCTTTGCAGATGATGACCTCATCAATACCAGCTCTGACCGGAGCCCCACCCCTCTCTTATCCACACCCATCCCCAGAATCGTGACCACGCCCATCTTTGAGGAGCCTGAGGATGACACGCAGCTGGACAGCCACAGCGACTGGGGTGAGTAAAGTGGACAAACAGAGAAAACAAAGTCTGCAATAAACGAGTTACTTTTAGTCGATGTTTTGTTTGCAAATAGCTGCAATGCCACTAACTAGAACAGCTAATCTGCACAAGGACACTGTGTCCTGGCCAATGTGTCTAATTCCAAGGTTAGCCTATGTCAGGCATGGGGGAGCTCAGCTGTTGGTTCAGGATCTGTTCCTTAACGCCCCAGTCAAGGGGTCCTTGTGGCATCATAAACTGCAAGACTGAACAACATGCCACTTCAAGCTCCATTCAGATTGGCCAGGGCACTAAAGCCTGACCATCAGTTTTCATTTCAAAGTAGTCTAAAATTCATCTGATTTGCCAATCAAATTAGAATCTTATCATACCATATCTATTCTATTTCTGTCACCTGAGTTTATAAAATGCAGTTATTCAGTAGGGTTGTTGTCCTTTTAGAAGATGTTCCTTTACTTAATTCAAACAAAATGTAATAGAAGATAGTTGGTAAGTCAAAACACTCATCAATGAATTTGCTAAGTTTCTTTTAGCAGGTCTGAATTGGGCACAGTTTGGTGTTTTTTCTAGATTTTGGAATTTTATTGCTTCCTTGCAGCAGCCCCCCCACCCCCAGAGCCTGTCCTGCCCCCCTGTGTGGACTCATCCTGGGACAAGCCTGTGCAGAGCGTTGCCCCTCAGATACGCGAGGAGGAGCCCCTCATCGCAGACTTCCGAGAGATGACCCCCATCCCAGAGCCAGTGCCTGCACCCCAGGACCCCACGGGCAGCCTGCTGGACCTGTGGGACAGCCCAGCCCCTCAGTGTGCTGTGGAGCAGCTGCCCCTGCTAGTGGAGGCCCCTCCCCAGGACCCCTCCTCCGCGGCCCCCCTGCCCCTGCACTCGGAGCCCCCTGCAACAGAGGAGACCTTACTGAGCTTTGACGACCTGCCTGAGCCCCCCGCCACATTCTGTGAGGCCAAGGAGGGGGGAGACAACCCCCCCAGCCTGGTGGACATCGCCGGCCAGCACCAGATGACACTCAGCTACCAGCATGCTCTGCAGGAGGCATCACTGTCCGACAGCCAGGACAAGGGGGAGCTGCTGATGACCAACGGAGAGACGCTGCAGAAGGAGGGGACACAGGTAATCATAGAGAGGAGGAGAAACAGGCAGCCAGGTATTCATGGTTAAAACACAGTGAAGACTGATGTCTCTAAAAGCGTTATTATTTCTGTTATGCACCACTAGAGGGCAGCCCAGGGTAAGGACTGTAAGAGGTGCAGGGTAGACCACCAGTGCAGGGATGTCAAGATTTGGATCTTGGGTTTCAAGATTTTATTTACCTGTTTTATTGTGGAATAGTTTAAAAAAAAAAAAAAAAAAAAAAACCTAAGAGAAATTTGTTTTAACCCTTTTCATGCATGAAATATTGAAAAAAGCTTAAAAAAAAATAAAAAAAAATAGTTGTTTTGGACATATTTAATTTTTCAATAAATGGGGGAATTTTTAAAATTTATTTTTTTTTTCTTATCGTAGGCGAGCGAAGGATATTTCAGCCAATCACAAGAGGAGGAATTCGCCCAATTGGAAGAGAGCTCTGCAAAAGTGGCCCCGGGACCCATCTTCTATAACAAGCCCCCAGGTGACGATGATACTAATAATACTGCTGCTGATAATGGCAGTTGGCATGTGTAGTGGGAGGATGGAGATGAGCAGGGCTGGGGTTACTCACAATTCAGTGTGGCTCTGCACAGAGAAGCTGAGCTGCTCAAACTGTATGAAATGATAATATCTGCTACACACCATGTATTGCATTATTCTAAATCACAACTACAAAGATCATGCTCAATAGGATTTGCTACGAGTGTGTAAGCGCTGGATAAGTTGCAGTGGAATTTCGGCAGTGTGATTTGTCGCTGCGCGTGGCAGCTGATCGCTGTGTCCTGTTTGTTTTGCTGCAGAGATTGACATCACCTGCTGGGACACGGACCCAGTGACAGAGGAGGACGAGTACGGAGCAGAGGAGTGAAGAGGGAGAGACCCCGAGAGAAACACTTGTCTTCGAAAAACTAATAATGTAACAATAAGCCTTGCATCAAAAATTCTGTAAAATGAAAAGAAAAAAAAAAAAAGCTTTGAGTTCTTGTTAAAGGTGCAGCCTGTTTTTAATTCATTGAAAAATATCAACCGTGGGGATTGTGGCGAATCGTGTTGGGAAGGATCTGCTTAGAAAAAGAAAAACGAACTCGCCTGCTTAAACTTACAATCAAACTTTTGATAGCCTTGCATTAGATATTGCCTTTGATACAGAGTTCCTGTCTGGTGTAGTGGACAGGGCTACACTCGCGTGTTTGTGATGTTAGGGATGAGAAGCCCATAGAAGAATAAGGATACATTTTAAAATAATAAATACACTATTTCCACATCATGTGCCATTTTCTTATTTGTTATCATATTTTGTAATTTTTGATACTTGATCGCTTCAGGGCTAACGAGAAGACTAGCTTGAAGGGAACTGGAGGGTTTGTTCGATCTTTGTTTTTTATAATTTGGGGCAGGGATTCAGGGAGGCCTCTCCCCTTGTGCCAGGTTTACAGGACTGACTCCCTGACTGCTGTACCCTATGTATTTCAGTTAGAGACACACTGCACTTCAAAATCATTCAATCAGAGTGTTGAAATTCATATACATACTGTGCATATCGATTTGGGTGGTTTAATTGCATGCTCTATTCAGTGTTTAGAGGCTCTTTACAGCACCAGGTTCACAGAAGAGGAGGCTGTGTTTGAACCCCTAGCTGCTTTTGGTCTTATACACCCTCTGGAAATCAGGCTACAGCAATTCAAAATCCTGAAGCAGCAACACTGTGCCCTTGTATTCCTGCGTCTCCAGTTGTTCCAGAGGGGGTACTGTTTTTTGTTGGTATTGTATTTAGACGATCTGCCTATGTTAAATAAAACACCCAATGCAGTCTCCATTGTCGGAAATCAAGCTCTTTTTCTGCCGTGTTTCAGTACTTCTAGTTTGACTTGCGCTCATCTCTCTGTGACACAAACCCTGTCAGGGGTGGAATGTGGGATATTATTGGAGTTCATCAGTCCTGTAATACCAGACCTGCACAGAGGGGGAGCTATTTACATATCAATTGGAAAGAGTGTGCTGTGCAGGATCGGAAACTAGCAATAAAAACAATCAAATCAGTATTATTAATACTAATGTTTACACCTACTCTAAAGAATGTTTTCTGTCCCAGATCACTGATTGTGTTGGGATGGTGTGGCTTTCCTTGGGAGAGAACAGGATTAGTTTGTGAATGAGGGAAGGGAGAGGACGGGCTGTGGTTTTTATGGGGCGTTTTTAATTCTTTTCAGCTTTTTTGGGGGGGGGGGGTGTCAAAATGATTAAAATGGAGCCGGCGTCTTTAACATTAACTCTGGCCCTTTTGAAGTAATTCTACTGCATTCTACTTCTTTGTTATTCTTCACTTCTAAACTCAGTGGATATGTATAATCCGTTCTCTCCCTCCACGCTGCTAGATGGTACCCCCTTGAAAGGCTAGCAATTTCCTTTGCCTTTTTTAATTCATATCTTTCTTACCTTATTTTCTCATATACTCCTTTCTTCTGTCCGCTTCTCACGCACTCTGTTTTTCAAAATAAGCACAAGATTTTTTGGTGACATGCTAAGTGCTGATGTATGTTAATAAAAGAATTCCAGAAACCTCCATGCAAACGTTTTGGTTTAGTTTTTTTGTTAGTAAAAGCCGTTCAGTGTTCAGACTGGCAACTACCACTTGAATATCTTTACTTGGTGTGTGTTTTCTCGATTCTACCTACAGTACAGTCCTGTTAGGAATGCTACAGGCACCTTGCCCCTTGAAACCTGCGCACGTATTCTCAGAATGGTATGTCAAATGCACAAGGACAGAGAGAGCTAATAATAGGACCTCGAACAGAATGAACTGGAATTTAATCTGCAGTTTGCCAGTGTACTGAAGAGGCAAGCAGAGATCAGAGATCCTTAGCAGCATCACTCCTTCCTTCTCTATGTAGCTGAGATCCAGCTGTCTGAGAAATGAACTGGAGCATAATAACACAGCTGTGTTGAGGCACTACTTCCTGGAGCTACTGACCTGCATCTAGACTGAAACACTTTGGATGCACAGACCTTGAAACGCAGTGCAGCAGCAGCTGTGACCAAGCCTTAGCAAGAGCTAGCCTGCTGCAGTAGAATGAAACAGACTCAGCGGTTAAAATGGGTTCACTGCAGAAAGAAAAAGAAGCAAGGGCACATCCTTTTATTTATTTCCTCACTAAAGTTTTTTATGCTAAAAGTTAAAAATTCAAGAGCAATACTGGAATAATAAAATTTCAATGGATTGTCACGGAACTACATTCTTAAAATGATCAAATTACCCAGATATAGGACTGAGTGACCAGCAATTTCACCAGTTCCATGAAAGCAATAACACACGAAAGGTGTTCCAATATAGTCCAATAACCGCACGCCTGGACCTGCAAATTAACAGTGGGCTTTTAAAATATTTTAATTAAGCCACCTTAGTCATACACTTGAATTCATAGATTTTGGTTCTCTTACAAGAATATAGGATGTTCAAATTCATGGACTGATTGCATGACATGACTGTTCCAGGAAGCAGCAGCAACTTCTATGGACAAGAAATGTCAGCATATTCCAACCTGAAGCACAAAGGCCTGTGACATCATTGCTTCCGCTAACAACAGCTAAGAAAACTGATGTAAGAATATTGGCTAGCACTCCTTTTAAATGAAAAGACCAGTGCTGCAGCATGAAGTACAAGAGCTGTTATAGAGGGAGGATCGCTCTATTCTGGGCACAGATGCTGGGAATGTTGTTTAGTTGGGTCTGCATTATGCCACTCGTCTTTATGCCAGCTGCAGTCTATTCAGCTAACAAAATAATTCCATGAATCATACAGGTCGTGAACTATGTAGCTCTCACAGGGGCAGCAGGTATTATTAAATAGTATAAAACACACTCTGGGAACATTCAGGCATAAACATGAAACACAGAGTGAAGGCCGAAACAGAAACAGTTTCCTTTATGGTTAAACATTTTTTTTTTTTCCAGAACACAATCACACTAGCGTTTTAGTTTTAGGAATCTGGAAAGTCAATCGCTAACATTCATCATGGAAAAATAAATAAGCTACACCATTGTGAGCGCACACATCTGTCTGGGAGAGCGTGTGGCTGTTCACCTGCATGGCAGTGCAGAAAACAGCATCTGCCAAACTGAACTAATGGAATGCTAATGGAGTGGAATGAACCAGCAAAAACTGGAGACGGCAGTAAAACAAGAGCAGCGCAATAACCCGTCTGATACTGAGTGCAATAAATAAACTGGGTAGGGTGTGCATACTGTCTGGTAACGCTACAGCGGAACACACTGAATCACTGGACCTGCACAGCAGCTGCACAAAGCAGAGGCATGATCCTGGCTCCCCCCGGGACCACCTTCTTTACCTTTCCTGTAAGGTTTCGAATGATTTACACTGGTTTTAGTACCTCGATGTTCAGTGCTTGTCTTCAGTCTGGCTGCGTTGTCTGTGTGCTTTGAGATTTTGGTTTCTAGCGAGATTGTTTGCATTGGCATAGAGGAAAGCTGCGTGACGGAGAAGGCGACTGGGCAGTCTTTAGAGGAAGTGTCTCGAAGGCAAGCACATGTAAATATGAAAGGGATGCGGAAATCTCATCTGTAAAACTGATAACAAAACCGAAAACATCCATCAAAAGGTTATTTAAGAGCATATAGATAATGTGCTGCAGAAACAAAGCATGTGGCTCTGAAGTAGAAACTCCTTTCAAGGACTGATCCTGCAATCCAATGCACTTTACTGATCGATTTATTTACAAGCTACAAAAACTTTTCAGAAACCTTTGGGATTTGAACACATCTCCTCTTTACCTTAACTTGTCACTAGCGTACTGGAAATGTTAACCATATTCAGCCACACCAGACCCCTTGTGTCTATACTATAAAGTAGTTAGACTAATAATGACAATGCATTGCAACTTGCAGATTCACTTGTGCACTGCACCTGCAATTTAAGATCACTGTATTAATTTCATTGTAACAGAAGCGGAACATCACAATCACTGAATTTGTATTATTCGCTCTAGTCACAGAGTGCTTACCCGACACTGGCAACACCCTGTCCCAATTGAATGCACTTTCATTGCTGTTTCTCACATGGGGGTCCAGGTGACATTTTGACAACACAATTAAACTGCCCCACCCCCCTACTCAAAGTCGTCCGGTAGGGGGCTAGCTTCCCTCTCAGGGGTAACCTTGCCCTCCTCACACTGCCGTGCTCCTGCCTATGACTGGGAAGGCAGCGGGCAGAGCTCCGGTGCTCTCAGCCGGGAGGTCGGTGCGGTTCAGATCTGCAGTGGACAGCAGTGTCCCCAGGGAGTTCCACTGTCCCGCTCCAGGCTGGTGTATGGACGAGGTGTAGGGATGCTCCGTGAGGACTGGCTCAGGGAGGGGCTTGTTTGTTTCGGGGTCCTGGTGTTTCCGGAACCCCCCGGCAGCAGCTTTGGTGTAAACGCCCCCCCGGGTGTCGGCCAGGACCTGAGTGTAAGGGGGAGGGGGGTCTTCCATCATCACCGCTTCCTCATAGCAAGGGGGCTTCCCGATCACTTCTGCAGGGAGACAGAGAAAAGCAAACAAAACGACAATAGTAAGCTGATGACACCTTTTTATGCTTCCTGCTCTTTGTGTTACCTTGGTACAACCCCTTCCTTGTAATGTGTGCACACCAGGTTACAGTACCAGATAAGTATCTGAGGGTGAGGTTTACTTTGGAATAGGCAAATTCTTTCTCACTTCCTCATGTGGACACATATTGTATGTACTGCCCTGAAACATACAGTTTCGAGCCAGATCATTCTTTCAATATCGCCATTTGTGTGCCATAAATATATTTGCAGATGATTCACAAAGCTACTTTCACTGTCCTAGTTTTTATAAAATTGGGGGATATTAAACAACAATGATATCATGTTTACTTAACAGCCCTGGGTGTTTTACAGTGGAGACATGCTAAAAACAGCTTGTATAACAATCTACAGCTGTGGCCAACAGTTTTGTATCACCATATAGAATGAACTAATTTTGCTTGGTACATTAACATATTGAATTACACAACGCTTTGTAGTTTTCCATATGCAAAAATTGTAGGCGACTAACTTCCACCCACGAAATAACACAGCAGCTGCATTCATGTTGAGCAGCTGCATCCTTGAAACACTTCAGCTGACATAGCGGTCTACCTGCATTAACTCTGCAAAAGCAACATGCTGTACTCAGCTGAATAACTCCTGTCAGGGGTTTAAAGCTCTGCACATGTTAAGCATGTGTGGCTGGGCTATAGACCTGCACACTTTGAATAACTATAAATATTGCTTGGATTGTGTAATAGGGCAGGGATTAGGCAGAGAAGCTAGAAAGCTGTGGCTAGGCTAAACAGGGTATACAATATGAATAACCTCCTGTCAAAACCAGAACAGCTGCGAGGAGCTGAGAGAGAGAGAGAGAGAGAGAGAGAGAGAGAGAGAGAGAGAGAGAGAGAGCTGCTCAATGCCCCACTCTCACCTCTCTTCTGTGTCCCAGTCCCCTGCTCTGAGATTCCCTCTCACACATCTCCGCTTGTGTTAAATCAGCATTTGTTTTCTTAATCTCCTGCCCATCCAATTACACTCTCCTCCCTTCTGAGCTGATTTCCTATTGTTTGCTTGTTTTCCACCTAGCTGAGAAGAACTCAGTTAATGTGCTTAACACCCTGTTCCAGGACCTGACAGACAAGTGCAAAAATGGACAGCTTTTATTGTAATCCTCTAAACACGCATTAGCTTAGCTTCAGTTGAGATTCCAGCAGTGCGAGGCCCTGCATGGCCTTACCGTGTACGTTTTCCCAGGCGCCGGGGGGTTCCCTGTGGGGGTATCCCCGATACGCCAGGGCGTCCATCTCCAGCGTGCGCAAGGTCAGCTCTCTGAGTCTCTCCTCGCGCCTCCTCTTCACCCGTCGCTGCATGTAGCTGCACAGACAGCACAGCAGGACGATCAGCGCCCAGATGAGCCAGAAGCCAGCGAAGCAGGTCAGGAAGGTATAGGTTCCCTGGGACATCCCCATTGTGAGCAGAGGGGTCCCACTCGCCCAAATCAGCCACAATCAAATACCCGTCTCCACACAGGCTCACAGCGCCTCAAAGTGACGTTTTAAAACAAACCCCTGAGGCTTTTAATCAAGCCAGATGCAGCATTTTAAAAAATATTATCATTAGTACTTGAAGCACGCAAATTAGTCAGTGCTGCTTAATTTACCAGTGTGTATGATAATCCCTGTATGTTGTGTAACATCTTTTCTGTCTCACACTACATCGCCACATCTCTCCCATCTCACACTACATTGAAACTGAAGGGGCTGCCTCCTGGGCAAATGAATGGCTCAGGTTCCTAATAGACAAGCTGCTTCTAGGGCCAATGCTATCAAAGACACCAAGAAACCAGAGCCAAGCCAGCACAGAGTTCAGGAGAGTTTAAAGTCCTGGTGCTTTCAAGATCCCTCAGAAAAAACTCCTGATGGATTACACTGCTAGGAATCAGCGATCCTAGCCAAGGATGAAAAGGAGAGAAGATAAACTAAACAATTGCTTCCATCCCAGGCATGCGTTCTGCTGAAGGCCGGATGTCTAGTGCTGTAGAACACGGGTCCAGGTGAAACATCAACCTCCCATATTGAAGAAGTGTGTGACTCAGCCAGAAACCAAGCCTCCAACTGGACTGCAACAGAAAAGAAGAATCACGGCATGAGAGCAGATAGAAGCTACAGTACTAACCACTGTCTAGTTTGCATTAGCTGCCACAATGTACAAGTGAGAGCTCAGTCTCATACAAAGACACATTTCAAATATCCATTAATGAGCAAGGGGAACCCTAACCCTTTCTAACGATTGCCTCAACAGCAATTCTAAAACAAATAATAAAAAAAACCACAAGACATTGTGCTTGTGACAGTTTAAAGTAGATAGCTTTGGGAATTTAGCCCAACATGTCAATATTTTTTGGGCCATCTCTTGCGGTCTCTTTTTTTTTATGTCTACGTTCCCAGGCCTGGATAAAATTAGAAAGTGTGTGTGTGTGTGTGTGTGTGTGTGTTTTCTTTCTTACTGTTTTATAAATAGATAAATAAAGACAATGTTATGACTTCCTATTTAGTCAAGGCTGGTGCATGTGAATCACTCCTTTTTTGGCGCGGTTACTCGTCTCCTACAAGTCTGCATTGCCAAGACCATATTCCACCCTTTGATTTATTCTCAGTGCTTTGATAACTCCACAATAAATCATAATATTTTCTGCTGAGAAAGCAGACAGTTTGGCTGGGAGCTCTGGAACCAAAGCAGACCCTTTTGAAAGAACACAGAGCTGCTCAGCTTATTTCACCAGACTTAAACTCTGCATTTGCAACCTGCTGCTTTACTGTAGCCCCCTGCAATGCCTCTACCCTGGCAATACTGAGCTGCAGGACATTTCTACTTACCATATAGGGAATAGAGGAAAAAAAAACAAAAACATTCAACTTGATTTTTTATTCTGAAACACCTTTTGACAAACAGCAGAATGAACTTTACCATTGCCAGGTGTTACCAGCCAAGAACATTATGAGCTAGTATTTATCCAGATTCTGGGTTTGGCTGCTGCTGGTCTCCATGGTGAGATAACAATCTCACAGACCTTTTCAAGATAGTTCTAGAGCTGGAAATAAAAGCAGACCCTCGTGTATTAAAGTTTTTAATTTTTAAAGGGTTGTGCACGTGTGAATATTTTTAGATAATCTTGCTCATACACAATACGCGCGCAATAAACATATTTATATATTTTAAAACTGCATTTCGCTTTTGTGCGGATAAGCTTTGCCCTGAAGGTAAACTGTTGAACAGCTGTTGCTGCAGTTAGGAAACCCTGCTGTATGTATACTCGGCTCAATGGAGAGTCAATATCTCTCTCTCTCTCTCTCTCTCTCTCTCTCTCTCTCTCTCTCTCTCTCTCTCTCTATATATATATATATATATATATATATAAACAATTAAACATATATATATATAGATAGATAGATATATAGATAGATAGATAGATAGATAGATAGATAGATAGATAGATAGATAGATAGATAGATAGATAGATATATAAAGTACACGTTGATACCTTTCCTGCGTCCTCGGCGTTGTTCTTTCGTTCGGAAAGCAGGAAGAGAATCGCTATCCACGGCATCCAAAAAGGTTTCTTTCATACGCTTGACTGTTTTCACATAATTGCATTTGCTTACTCGCTAATGATATGCACCTCTTTCTCTCTCTCTCTCTCTCCCTCTGTTCGAAGACACCGGTCGTTATTCCCTTGTCTGTCCAAATTCATCACATTCACAAGGACACCGCGTAAGCCTCAGAAGCACGTCTGCAGTGTCTGCTTCAGAAGTGTACCCAGGCACACGCACCGCCGCCGCAGCCAGAGCACTCTTCAGGTTCTGCTAGGCTCACAGCCAGAGATTTCCCTTGTGTTCTGTAAACATACAACCCCCCACCGCTGTTGCGCTGCTGTCTCTCTCGCCTCTGTTCAGAGTGCGCGTCTCCGGCGAAAGACGGTTATTTCCACCTCCCTTCATCATAAACTGGGAGATAAAACTTTCCGACTATTCTGGCTCCTCCCAACACACAGTAAACCTTATTTAACTATTTCCAAGTGATTTCATTTCTGTAATGTAAACTGCTTCGTCAAGAAAATAATAATAATTCGTGTTAAAAGTGTTTCGAGGCGTAGTCGAAAATAACCCAGTCACACTACTGCCAGCAGTAAACACCTAGGCAACACGTTGGGACAAGAGAAAATTATCTTATTGCACTGTTGGCTGGTTAGAGGAAAGGAGGGACGAATAATGTGCCAAAATGTAAGACTATTCTGCCAGGAAGACAAGATTTTTTGCGAAGACACTGGGCTACCCAATTGTCCATTGTTCTGCTCCCAACAGAGGTGTACCCATCTCAACCCCACCCCCAACCTCACCAAATGGACAAACAACCCCGCAGAGTCCAGCACTTCGCTGCAGCAGTACTGAATTTAAAATGAAAACATTCTTGGAATCTCGTCCGGCGTTTACAAGTCATCGCACTGGCAGCGCAACCTCTTGTATGCCCAGGTCAGTCTGATCTGCTGAGGGACGTCACTCGTCCCCATTTCATTAAACCCGAGCCGTCTTTCTGCCTGGAGCACAATGCCAACAGGTGGCTGGCACTCTGTCTAGTTCACCTGCATCCTCTTGCTTTTATTTGAATCATCACGGTGAGAGTTGGATTTAATAGCAGTACAATCCAGCAAGTATAAAGCACAGTAATACGTAAGATTGAGAATGTGTTTTCTTCTTGAATAGTTTCTTAGCTAACATGTGCATTACCTTGATTTTGATACCCGTGCCCACGGAGCTCCTTGTTCTCTGCCTGCTGTTTCATCTACACAGAGGCAGACCAACGTGACTGCATGTACACCCGTTTCCTGTTAAAAATTCAGAGCATGTTTTTACACTTGCATTCTGCTTGTGTGGATGTAGGGTCAGGTGACGTGGGGTCTTAGGCTATTATGTGTCAGCAATTCAAATGCAATTCTATATGATCTAACAGAAGATGTTGCATTTTCCTCAACTTTATGCACTAGGTTCAACTGGGAACATAAAAGGCATTGACAACAAATGTTATCCGGTACGTAGTCATGCCGACAGAAGAATGAGGCATTAATTCAAGGCTGGCCCTTATCTTCTGATCCTGTAATAATGGAGGGGCTGATGTAACATGAAATGACTCAGCGCTGTGATCTAGTGATTAGGTTAGCTGAGGTAGGAGCGAGCAGGAGTGTGAAATACAAAAGGAGTTACTCACCTTGTGCTAGCTCATGTCCCTCAGCTCTGAGTCGTGACATTTACTGGAGGAGAGAGGAGAGAGAGGAGAGGGAGAGGGGAGAGGGAGAGGGGTGTTGGGCTGGCTTCAGCTCTTCCTCAATGAAAATGAATGACACAGCTTCCTGACCGCGAGGTGGTAATGAAGTAACACTGGTGTGACTTGTGCCAATAACGACACCGTGACAAATTAGAAATTTTCTCTGCTGACTTGAGAACCAATGTCATGTCTGCTTTGCAGGGTTGCACAACACAAGCACAGTGATTTGCAGTCCATGCACAGCCATCTGCCCAGTTGAACATGCAATAAGGAGACAATGCTTCTACCCTCAGAAATATTACAGCACCCTCCCACAACTTGGGGAGATTTAGATATACTGCTCCCAGTCAATAATGCCACATCTTCAGTAACTTGTACATATGCTATATGCTGTGTTTTCAAAGTTTCCTTTTTTCTTGTACAAGACAGTGATCACAATAGTGGAAACACTGTATTAAATAATGTAAACACATTCCAATGTGCTTGATTAGTCAGCAGACTGAACCATAAGCAACAGCACACAATGCGACATGGAGTCGAGACCCTTGCACGCCCGAGATGTTCTGCGAGAAGCAAGGAGTCATTTCAAACAGCTGATCAGTGGATTGGCTTCCTTCAAGGAAGCTACTGTGCTTGTAAAACACTATAGCAAATAACATGATGTCTGGAGCCTTGTGGCTGCACTAAGACAAAGGCAGGAGCTGCAGGCTTTTTCATCCAAATCACTGCAGCATTACATAAATTAAAGAAGAGGGAGGGGGAGCATTCGACTGCTACTGATAAGGGATTATGTAGCTGCTGATGGGCAATGCATGACACTGGATTTCAAGCAAGCATTGGAAAAGATTTACAAGGCAGCGAGTCCAAGCTCTCCTGATTTATATATAATTCATTAATATGCAAGTGTGTAAATACTGTGGTACAATACAGAACAGTGTGTTCCCTTTCAAGTGGAATGACAACCATTACCGAATGGGAAGAGCCTCACTGACCGCCAGTCACAGCATATATAAAAAAAGCTGCCCTATGAGAGCCCTGCTGTGAGGAGGAAGTCCCACCCACCTCCTGCTGAAGAGGGTCGGCCTCACAGTAGCATATCGCCATTTTCTCTCTCCCTCACTGAGACTGGTCCTAGATTGCCCCGTGCTTTCTTTGTTCCGAAAATTGATTGATTTGTACGGTTTCTACCTACAAATTGAGGATACACGGTAAGCCACATAAATGCTTTGAGATTGGTTATTGCCTTAGTTTTGTGTCAGTATTTATACTGATTAGAGTTGGTTTCGACCCCTCTTTTTGAGATTGCCAATTTGTTTTTGTTCTCTTCACTGCCTCGTGTAGTTGTTTTACCGTTGATAAGAGCTATTGTGGTGCTGTAGAGTGGCCCCGCGGGCTTGCGGTGCTGTCCTCTACGTCGATTTACTCGGCCTCAGCTACCTTCCAGCTCGGGCCTACGTGCCCCTCTCAAGCCTCCTAGCATGGCTACGCTTCCTCTCAACGCCAACACCGATTGACTCGGATATATCAGCACGGCATCAACAACACTCTCCTTGACACCAACCACGACGCTGACTTAACCCAGCACTGGCTTGAACATCCTCGAATCCGACCCCGACGCCAACTGACTCGGCACTGGTTGGAAACATCTTCGGCATTGACCTCGACGGCGATTAAACTTGGCACCGGTCAGAACAGCTCGGCACCGACCACGCTTCCTCGGCGCCGACGCCAATATACTCGGCACCGATTGACAGCCCAGCCTCGCTGTTGGAAGACAGGATTCGGTCGTTGGAAGTCACACTCCCAATTCAGAGAGGATGCTCTTCTTCAGGTCAGAATATTTCAAAGGTTGTTGGGGCTGATGGCAGCCGCCTCGAGAATCCTTCCCTTAGGGCTGCTGAGAATGCGCCCGCTTCAAGCCTGGGTAAATACGCTCAAGTTGCACCTGGTCCGCAATCGATACCGGCTGGTACGAGTGTCCAGACAATGCTGGAAGACACTGGAGTGGTGGCTCTGTCCCGGCAATTTGCGCCTCGGATCTCCCCTCGGCTCCCCTCACAGAAGGGAATTTGTCACTATGGACGCCTCCAGCCCGGGCTGGGGAGCGGTCTAGAATGACAGGGGAATGAGAGGTCAGTGGAAGAGACATTGGCAGCAAGCATATATAAATGCCCAAAAGCTGCAAGCAGTAGCCCTGGCGCGCTCTCATTTTCGCCAGCAGTTAGCGCACAAACATGTACTGGTCCGGACAGACAACACTACAGTGGTAGCCTACATAAACCACCAAGGTGGCCTGTGCTCGCCAGGCCTTCACCACGCAGCGCACAGACTCCTGTCTTGGACACACAGAAACTTGCGTTCCAGGGGAGCGGTTCACTCCTCGGTGTGGACAACAGAGCAGCAGACCTCCTGTCCAGCGGAGCTCCAGACAGCTCGAAGTGGAGACTGCCCCCTCAGGTAGTGAAACAGATTTGGGAGAGGTTTAGTAATGCACAAGTCGACCTCTTTCACACAGCTGTCCACTCATTGCCCCCTATGGTTCTCTATGTAGAGAGACGGGAGCTTTGGTATTAGTTCCCTCCGCTACCATTATTACCCCTGACACTAGAGAGGATCAGGGTGGAGACAGCACAGGTTTTGCTGGTTGTACCCACATGGCCGAGGTGCCCCTGGTTTGCTCTCCTTTCCAACATGTTGTTGGGTCAACCGTGGCATCTCCAACTACGCAAGGACCTCCTGAGCAAAGAGGAGGAGTTATTATGGCACCCGAAACCAGCCCAGCTCCAACTCTGGGTCTGACCGTTGACTCTGTGTCCCCTGGGGCACACTTCCTGGCAGTGCAGTTTCTTAAAGGGTCTCATAGGCTCCATCCTCCAATGAAAAGCATAGCATGGTTCCCCATTTGAGCCCATGATGTCAGCAGAGCTGCTCCCTGTTTCCCTTAAAGTGGTGTTTTTATTAGCCATTATGTCTGCCAAAAGAGTAAGTGAGCTTCATGTTCTGTCCATCGATGACACATGTATGGCTTTCACCCGTGACTCATTTCCAGTAAAATTAAGAACAAACCCAGCCTTTTTGCCAAAGGTGGTCTTATTTTTGCCAAAGGTGGTTCCATATTAACCAACCAGTGGTTTTGGAAACTTTCAGACCTCCCCCGCACGAGTCAGAGGAGGACCATAGACAGCACACGCTTTGCCTGGTCCGGGTTCTGCGCTGTTACCTAGACAGTCCAACCAGCTGTTTGTCTGCTCTGGGTTCTGCTCTAGAGGTCAGGCCCTATTGAAGCAACGTCTAGCGCACTGGGTGGCAGATGCCATACGCTTGGCATATAAACAGACGGAGTCCCCCTTGCCTGGGGACAGTACGGCTCATTCTACCAGGGGCCAAGCGACTTTGTGGGCTCTCTTTCATGGCGCCTCCTTAGATGAGCTTTGCACTGCTACCGTCTTGATGTTGCAAACCGAGCAAGACCCTCTCTGGGTTCTAGGGTGTTGCAGGCGGCATGCCCTTAGGTATCAAGAGGGCTCTGAGGCTATCGCCATGAGGCTGGGCTGTCGGTAATCTGGAGCCACTACAGCTTTGGTACAGCTTCCCATTCGGTAATGGTTGTCATTCCACTTGAAAGGGAAGGTTAGGTTATTGCCAGAACCTTGGTTCCCTGAAAAGAATGACAACCATTAACCTTCGAGGTCATGTCCCCAGCTGACCTTCAATTTTGAAAGAAAATGGTGATATGCTGCGAGGACAACCCTCTTCAGCAGGAGGTGGGAGGGACTTCCTCCTCACAGCAGTGCCCTGATAGGGCAGCTTTTTATATATATGCTCAGTGATTGGTGGTCAGAGAAGCTCTTCCCATTCGGTAATGGTTGTCATTCTTTTCAGGGAACCAGGTTTATGGCAATAACCTAACATTCTTCCTTATGTGATATTGTGTGGAATTATAGAAGGGTATTTAACATTAACTTCAGAAAAGCATTGCACATTTACAATATCTTCTTGTTCAATCACTGTACTATACCTTTTGGGTGGAGACAAATGTCACTCCCATCTCGTCACTTCACATGACAGTTAAAAAAAATAAAAAATAAAGACACCATAACATTAAGGCAGATATTAGTGGTGTCGTGCTCAGAAATTTGGAGTTACAGCAGCATGCTGCCGTTTCACGTCAGGGTTGCCTGAAGGCCAATTAATTATTCTCAGCACTTTGAACAACACTGCAATGAATGCCTTTGCAAGCTAGATTTCAACTGTTAAGCAAAACCAACAAACAAAAACATCCCCCTCTACTTGAACTTGTGAGCCATGTAAACAATTTGCTTAGCAAATAAAAGACCTTGTGAAGGCCTTTCACAAATACCCAGGTTTAGCTTCAAATGTCTGAACAGAACTGTATTTTGCCAGAACATCCTTTAAGATGTAAATGTTAAACAGATCACCATCCCTGATTAGCTCTACTCAATGTTAATTTAGGGAAGGTCATCCAAGATTAGTACTAAAATCGGGCTCTGTGAATCCAGTAGCTAAAGTCCTGGAATCTAACACAGAATCTTTCAAGACACCATTCTGGATATAGCAAATCTACACCTAAAGATTTGTCTGATCTGCCACTAAACTTAAACATGAACACTGCAGAGCTCTATACAGGTTTAGAAGATCTATACTGTGTGGTCACTCTTTCTGAAACACTTACCAGATTAAAGTCCTATGCCCACCATGACTTGGAAAGGACACTGATGTTTTTTTTCTGTTACAGTAAAAGGAAAACCAAAGCAAAAAAACACACCTGTAGACTGCTCTAGAAGTTTAAGATTATTCCTGATTACAGTAGTCCATTAAACTAATATAAAAACACATTTATACTCAAGTTCATTTATTTTACAGTACAATATACCCTAGTCATCCTAGGGATTTTTTCTTTATTGTTATTATTTAAGTACAGTGCTAATGCCAGCATGTTTGGCCAAGTTAAACAAAAAAAATGTCACAGGCACGTGTTGAAAAGAATGATATGGGCCAAGGAAGACGCCATGTAGGTAACACGTAGAGATACAGCAATGACAGGCACAGAGAATTCCCTCAGACACTCGTCTCTCGTCTCAGAACAGCATGGGAGGGAGGCCACTCCAGTGATTGCATACATAAGAAATGGATTTGAAAAATTGCATTAAAAACTCCTGTCAGCTACAGTATATCACCCCTATATAAAACACTAGAACTTCTACATGCCTCCTTTGAACACAGTCCAACCCACCCCACCAAAAACTAGCAGCTCTTCTGCATTTGTACAGTATGTTGCCACTTTCAGCCCAGGTATGGAACATTTTAATGATAAGCAAAACAAGAAGCCCAGCATTAGAAGATTCAGTCATACATAAGTTAGCGAATAACAGATTTAGACGTCATTACAAATATAATATTATATAAACACATACCTAAC
The DNA here is from genome assembly GCF_017654505.1 of Polyodon spathula. Classification (NCBI taxonomy): domain Eukaryota; kingdom Metazoa; phylum Chordata; class Actinopteri; order Acipenseriformes; family Polyodontidae; genus Polyodon; species Polyodon spathula. Next base: position 36,715,828 of record NC_054545.1, on the reverse strand, counting down.
TACAGATAACCAGAGAAGCTATTTTTGTATCAACACTCAAAAGATTTCGCCCAGCTCTTATCTATTATGGCACAGAGATTCCAGTTCCACTATTGGGTCTTTGGCTACGCTGAGAGGACTGGAATACACTAGGACTGAAATGGCTATGCAGCTAAGTAAGGGTGCATTGCACCTTGTTTTATTTTTCTTTACAAAATCGGGATTTTCTTAAAACAAATTTGTAACACATCATGGGAATCAAGGGTTCTCTCAACTTCGTAAAGACACCTGTTGGCAACAACAGGGCCAGTTTGTGAAAATGGTGTGTTACACTGATACACCATCGATATCAGACTTCTGGCAAGCCTAGCAGGTTTGGGGTGTTGAGCCTATCTCAATACACAGAAGTTGGATTACTTCAAAGAATTTTGAGTTTGTCAGCATTCCATACAATCTTAAAATGATAGGTTCCTACATCTATGGAGACACCTGCTGTGCACGACTGGAAGAAAAGCATTAAAAATATGTTTAAAAAACCAGGAGGTAGTAGTAAAATGAATTTGTCGATAACAACATTTGTGCGGCTGCGTAATACTTTGAGGAGTGAGGTGATATATTTTTTTCAGCTGATTTTTCTCCAATTTTGTATTTTTTTTTTTTTTTTTTAATGTTGCTTCATGCTTCTTTTGTACTCAATTAATCAAGCAGGACTGGATCAAGCAGGGAGAGAACCTGAAGCAGCAGGAAGGGGGCTGTATGCTCTATCAGCCTGCACAGGGTTTTAAAAAAGAAAGCACAGCACAAGGGCAATGTCAACAACAGTAATAACAAACACAAGAAAATTCAGCTGAAAACATACAAGATGATGCAATCCCTTCCATGAGTTTAATGCTGCTTTCACACAGAGAACATTACACAGTCACAAACTGCAGTCTCAAACCACACCTCAACCTGCGACTGCCACCAAAGCAGACTGCTTTGCTATCATCCTTACACTTCAATGGGGAGCGATGCACTTGCTTTTGGCGATTCAAAATGCTCTTAAATTGTGATACGCTGCACAAAGTGCAGCGTATCTGTGAAACATCAGTAAAAACAACACACCAAAAATCTGTAGAACCGGACATACACATTCACACTGTACAACTGGAACCGAGGAAGCACCTTTCAGAGCTCAAACCACTGCTCTGGTTTTCAATATGGGAGGGCAGTAAAAAAAAAAAAAAAACAAAAAAAAACAAAAACAAAAAATTTAGAAACTCTGAGGAATCTGTTCAGACTCCTAGGTATTCTACTGGGGAAAGAACACACAACCCTCGTCAGTACATGGAGTTAGCCACTTGGCCCCAGTGCTTCAGACTTCTTCAGCAGTGCTGCACCAGTCTTATGAGTTTTATAATTGAGAGGTGAGAAGTGCTGTTGTAATCCAAACAGATGTCTCCACCAAACCATTCTAAATTCAACATATGGACATTGTAAAAGTGTGGGAATTGTCCGTCTGTTTGTTTGGTCAGGGAGCTAACCATCCTCTCTTCAATCTGCACAGACAACACAACAATGATCTAGCTAGCATCACCGGTGGAGGCAAACTCAGAACAACCCTGTGAGCCTCATCTCAACCCGTTATTTTGCGTCTGTGCTAAAGAGGTCCTCTTCCTCAGTTCAATAAACAGTTGTTTGTTTAAGTGTTTATATATCATTAAAATGTAGATAAGGTTACAAAAATATACATATTAACATTAGTGCAATGCAAGCAACTTTATATAACTGTGACAGTGTGTCGAAGCCAGGCTCAGAACGCGGTACACATTGAAATTCAAATTCAGTCTTGCTCTAGTTTACAGTGTGTTGGTATCCAGATTATTGCTAAATAAACAAAAACATCACAATTTTACACTGTACAGTACTTTAGAAGACTGGAATGTATTTTTAAGACAGACATATAATGAAGATGAGGCAGTATGATCTTATCCTACTGTTCGAGAGAACTCTTCCTAAGCAAGTCTCTTATTATTCTATCTCCAAGTAGGACAATCCCAATACTCCATTTTTTCACAGACAAGGACACAAATAAAACCACGTCAGACAGAGCTGACTTGTATGTTGCAGGATGCAGACTTTCTCAATCAAATTGCTTTTCTTCAGCAGTCAAGTCTCTTTTAAATGCATTTTACTTTACACAGTACTTTAAAGCACAAGGGCAAACAGTTAAAAAGGCACCTTAAAAAGGAGACCACCACTACCACATGTAAACTGCTTACAACACACAACTAGATTTTAAAAGAGCAGTAACACTGGTTTAGTTAATTTTATCACACGATAGGGAAGATTAAGGGCAGTAACAGCTAATGTTTTGAATAGTTTAGTTATCAAGGGGCACACAGTATACTGTACGTGAATACTTAATTTAAGGGAGTACATGCGACAGTGAATTTGGTACGCAAGAAACGGGAGGCTTCATATTTCAAGCAAGTTTTTTTTTTTTTTTTTTTTTTTTAACCCTTGGTCAAGTTAGAAGCATGCAGTATAAAACTTTAAATTTAGTCTAACTCAAATGGAAAAAAAAAAATGTTTAAAGTAATTTGTTTTTATAACAGCTCAATTTGAAGTACCTTTATTAAAAAGGTAGCGCAGGTACGTCTAATAAAAAAAAAAAAAAAAAAAATTCAAAATATGAATGAGCCAGATCGCTGCCGTCAAACAATAAAGCTTCACAAGATACCCCAACAAAGACAAAAGCCTTCTTTGGCAGAACTCATGTCCATGTTTTCAAACCGACGCCCACTACTGGTGGGTTCGGGTAGTTATGTTTCAAGGCACTAAAGAACAAATACAGTAATAGATGCTGTTATTCACGAGAAAACATGCTTCCTGACGGGTAATCCATTGTTGAATATGTCCCCAGATTAAATAAAATCAATTGGAGATGTATTAACCTCACAAATCTTAATTGCCAGCCTCCCAGACTGCAGGTGACAGGCGAGTGGATTAAGACTCCCACTTGAGCCATTCCAGGTACATCGATCACGACGTACAGACAGTATTGCCAAGTCTTTAATTAACTCCTTTAAGAGGTAAAACATCTGCTACTTTGAAAGTGCAAAACTAGAACCAAACTAAGTTATGTATTTCAAGTTCTCTTAAGCACTCTCAAATGTGTTTTGTTTTTCATTTTGCAACGTTAACATGTTTTTTTTCTCCTTTCAAAAAAAAAAAAATAGGTGTCAATTGAAGAATGGAGGAAACGCTTTGGAAACCTGGCCCTTAGAGTCTTAATGCACACTGCATGGGGAATTTTGATGCTTGGGGTTCTGGGATTTCTGATGGTGAAAAATAAAAGACGACACAGGAATGTGAAACAACAACAGTGAGTTCCAAGTCCTTGGAATGAGATTGCAAAAAATATTATGATAACCCGTTAAGGTTTAGTATATGGATCCTGCGTGAAACAAAAAAGAAATAAAAACGATGGCCCAATTTTCAACAGAAATAAGAAAACTGTTTCTGTTGTACAGATTTTACACTACACAAATATTACTTCTGTTTGAGAACAGTTTGCACATCCACAAACTGAGACCCAGTTGAATGATAGAGCCTATTAAAAAAATAAAAATTAAATTAAAAAAAAACACCCACAAGATTTGTAAATGCAGCATAATGCGGCAGTAGATTCTATTACATCTTCATCTAAGATAATGTAGATGTTATTCTATGAACTCTATATAACTATATACATGTATATATATATATATATAATATATAAATATATATATATATATATATATATATATATATATATATATTTGATCTCGTTTGTACAATTAAAATTGATATGGCCTTCAAAAGACTTGTCTGTTTTTAAAATGACCTCTCTTTTTGATCTCTTGTCCAACCCTGGTAAGTCCATACCCTTTGAAATGAACTGCTGTGTTTCACTATTGCATGCAAGAGAAGCCTAATGCATACAGTAAATGGCTCTCATAATTACAGTGCCAATATCCAACACTAGTGGATAGTTAATGACTCGTTCAGGATGGTTAGTTCAACTATGTACAACAGCTTTCTTCTCAATATGCCTGGTGGTAAAGCATTTTACTAATAGTTATATGCCATCTATCAAAATGTTTTCTAATTAATCCTTTAAAACATTTTTTTTCTTTTTGGGTAAATGAGTTGATGTAACACCGCCTGGACTACGCTTTAGCTCTAGCTATCCTTTTCCATTTGACGGATATGTGGACGCAAGTTCTAGTGGACGTACCGATTACTGACAAACCACCATCATAACTGTCTCCACAGGGGACCTGAAGTCTCTCCAGGGCTGTCCCCAGCAGCTATCGCATGCAGATTACCAGACAGTATATGACAAGAGGAATCTCTCTTCCATGGACTTTCAGTTCATTAGTAAGACAGATGTCTTGCAGCTATCGCTGACGTCAGTGGTTTTGGGATCAATCCACTGTATTGGTGTGTCCACAACAGTGTACTGTGCTACCGTTCAATACAAACACTGTACTGAAAACTCCAGGATATCACAGTCCTGCAAGGTTCCTCACACTTTCAGTGCTATAAACTGGATGACACGGACCGCAGTTTGAAACTCATCAGGGTTGAACTCCCTTTTGTTGCCATACCTCATTATTAAATAACATTTACTGTATGGCTATATACTGAAAATATACATTCCCATATTTATATATACAGAATCATCTTAAAATACAAATGTGCAAAAATTGTAAACAAATTGAATCCTTTTGACACCTCTCCACCAGGTGGGAATGCATTTTCGTAGGGTGGGGGCGGGGCAGTGCGGGACAGGCCCACTTGGGTCTTGTCACAGCCTGGTGGGTTCCTCCTCACTGTCACTGCAGTTTCCACAGCAGTCCTGCAGGGGGTGGGGGGACAACTCTGTTATCATGGGAAACGTTACAATTGCAAGAAAGCACTTGAAGTCCAGATCTTTGTTCTAATCATGCCCTTAATTTTTAAACTGAACTGAACCACTGAGAATATCCTACATTAGGTCACGGTTTAATTCTACCTTCTCAAATATTTGAATGGCATGGCCCTGCGGGATGGGAGTTGCCAACTCCCCACTGTACAATCCTACAGAGTTGAAAAAGTGGTTCGCTAGATCTCTGTAGAAAGGTACACAAGCCTGACAGAAGCGGGAAGGCCCCCCTCTTCCACCACTCTTCACAAAACTTACCTGCCTCCCAAAGAGCCGCTGCAGCAGCCCCTGTTTGGGCTCAGGAGAGGGCTGGCCCTTCCAGTCTAGATCTGGTGGCACGGTCCCGTCTGGATGGAACATGTTGAGCTCTTTATAGCACTCCATATCAATCATCTGCAAAGACACACCACCCAGCAAAAAAACAAACCATTCAAATAAAGACAGATAATTAATTAAGCAATAGCACCAGACATGAAGACTCCAGCGCCAGACAGTTAACCACGTCGGCCACTAACGTGGCTGGCAAACGATTTACTTGACATTGTCTAGGCTCCTGGCAGTGGTGATTATGGAGTCTATGCTCACCTCGTTCTGCCAGGGGATGGGGATGCTGCCGGTAGAGACCTTGCTGTAGAAGTCATTGTCTGTGGGCTCCAGCTCCACCCCCTTCACAGTGGAGAACTGTTCAATGTCCAACACGTCCTTACAGTAGATAGCCTGGGGCTGTTGGGGGACACAGAGCAATAGGGGTTACAAACCGAGACAAGACAAATCATGATGCTAGGATGATGTCTCGGTTATGAGAACAGCAATAGACATAGCAGCAGTAACCCTGAGTACACGGTGGCGACTGACTGGAAGCTCTAAAAAGATAAACCCAGCCCAAACAACCACCCAGCCTTGCACACATTGTACAGTCAGAAAACAAATCACAAAACGAGATTAGATTATGAGGAAGCTAGCTAGACTGTCAATACCAATCTTTGTATTTTAACCTGGTAACAGAAAACCTGAAAAATAAAAGTCCAGAATTATGTGCCGGTTAAGTTTTAACCGTCATGCATGGCGACCCTTACATGGAGAAAGATAAACAACTCTCTTCTAGTCTTTATATGGAACACGCAGATGCATGATGACCTCATATGAGGATGCCACTTTTTCCCCCATATAAAAGCAATGGGAATTTTTTTTTCTCAATTTCATAATCTATTTATTATGTGTCCAAAACTACATTTTTCCCCTGCTATTTTCAATACTTCATGCACAAAAGGTTTCAATGCATGGCAGAGGATCCTAACTCCACTCACATCAGGAATGAATGGGGGCTCCAGCATGCCTGCCTCCAGCCTCTTGAAATTGATGGACTTGAAAAGCGGGTGCACCTTCACTTCTGCAGCACTGCCACCCCGGCAGCCAAGCCTCTGGATCGGGTCCTTCTCCAGCAGCTGTGAGGAGCAATTCCAAACATCAAGGATTGCAGAGCCGTTTAAACCATTGCTGGTTTACAATGAGTTTTTAATAAGACACGCCTGAGCTTGTTACCTATACACACTGCGGCTTATCAAGAATTGGTGAAACTGCTGTGCAATAGGAGTCTTACTGCCATCCCTGTGGCAGCCGTCAGCGCCGAGGGAAAGCTTGAAGTTGCTCCACTTTCAGAAAGATAAGATCAACTCCTGCTGACTACCAAATAAACTGAAAAATATTGAGAATTGGTGGTAGTCAGTCTCCCAACATCTCAAAAGAACTGACTGCCAACTAGTTTTCAGTCTGCTAGCTGGGGCGTTTCTGAGGGCTCAAGGGGTAACATTGTAGAACGAAAATGCATGGGTGACAGTTTAAAGACTGGCTTGTGTTGGCGCTGGAACCAAAGGCACCCACCATCCTGCAGAGGGACTTGGCTTCCTCGGAGAACTTGCTGGAGTACTCCTCCTGGACCTCCTTCACCAGCCGCTCCACCTCCTCGCGATTGATCTTCTTCTTGCGCTGCTGGAAGGGGGACTGGCCTTCGATCATCTCATATATCAAGCAGCCCAGAGCCCACCAGTCAGGGCTGAAGGTGTAGCGTTCGTTTTTCACCACCTCCGGGGCTGACGGAAGGAAAACAGGGAGGGGGGGCGTCAAAAAGAGATAAGATCTTAACATTAGAACCTAAGAGGAGGACAGTTAGTGCTCATCTGGTTCATCTGAAAACTTCAAGTCACGTCTTTAAAGCATTTCACTGATTCATGGCTTGGTAACCCTTTTCATTCCGTTTCAGATCAGTTGGCGGAGTCTGACTCTCACCCTTTGAGCGTACCAGCCGGGAAAGCATGCTGGTTTGTTTCAGAGACTTGGCAAAAGCCATGCCAACATGAGGAAATAATGTTACCGATTAAACCCTTAATAGCAGGCATGTTTGTACCTTCAACTAAAAGAGATACCGAATAAACATGTTTTTGGTACGCTATGTTGTGGAACATGGTTCTTAAGAAGCACAGCGTGAACCATCGGGAGTCTAGGCAGGTATTCTAAGTGTATGGCCTCAATTTTCATTCTCCTTCTTGAAAAGTACAAGAGGATCTTTCAAGTACGCCAAGCAGAGGTCAGTGTTTTTCTATGACTGTTTAAGATTTCCTGTGCCAAAAAAAAAAAAAAAAAAAAAAAAAAAAAAACAAGAAAAAAAAAATTAAATAAACACCTGGTAATGAAAAACAACAGTCACTTTGGGACCAACACAGATGTGTGGATTACAAAGGGGATTAGGAGTTTATAAACACAAAACAAAGAACACACTAGAAACATCGTCACACTCGCCTCTGGGAAGAAGAAGGAAACACCCTTTACCCGCCAGTCAAATCTACTAATTTAAATGACTCAAAATAACATAAACCAGTGTGGAGGCTCACCACAACACAACAGGGATTAAATGCATGATGCAAAATCTAATTACATCTTGTTTGGTTACCAATGGTAAAATAATTCCCTTATAAAATGCTGCTAACAAACTCACTAGCTGCGGCTCTGCTGGTAATCATGCTCTGTTGGTATTTGGAACAGGCAGACTACACTATCTGGGTTTATCACCAAACGGATACACGATGTGATACAGGACACCCATACAGTGCACTCACCCATGTATCCCACTGTCCCAACTCTGCCTTTGATTGTTTGCCCCTCTGGCACGTGAACAGCCAGCCCCAAATCAGAGATGCGGATATGACCTGAACGGAGAAAGAGCACAGGTTCAAAAAGCAATTTCAACAACGCCATGAGCACACACCGCTTAGCGCCAACTTTTAATAATTTCAATTTCGAACAGCAAGGCCTTCTTCAGCTGGATGGAAAAACCAGTGCTGTAAACAAGCCGTTCTATAAAAAACAAGGATAATCCCTACAAGCACTGTATCCACTGAGGAGGGGAGTGCGTTGCGGACAGGCCAGCAGCTGCAACATATATGCTTTACTATTTGCACAGGGAATAAATTGTCTCCAATCAGCACGAGTATCCTTGTGGTGTAGATGATTTAGAAAAAAAAACAATACAACATCTTATTTGACTTCCAAAGTGCAACAGCAGAAGCGCAAAACAAAAATCAATTAATAACTAAGTATTGCAGCTAAGGAATTTACATCTTGCACCCCTAGCCTACAGACATGCCTTCAAATAAATATGTGAAGCATCTAACCTGGGTGGTGCCAACGTCACAGAGGTCTTAAAGAGTTGAATGGATTTGTTGCCTTTAGATATCGGTTAAGGGCCCCATCTCCTGGAGATAAGGGGCACTACAGGCTGTATATAAAACAACGGCAACAGGACTTTCCACTCCACTGACCTGCATACAGTACTAGGAAACACATTTCACTCTAAAGTGCAAACCAGTAGCTATTCTTTTTTTCAGTAGAAGTCATCCAAATGATATTCTTTTAAGTACCAAAAGAAATAGATGATTACAGGTTCTACTCAGGCTCATGTACTCACCGTGGTCATCTAATAGAATATTTTCTGGCTTCAGATCTCTGAAACACAATGTAAACAATAAAAAGAGACTCATCATTTCTGATTTACAACACAACCCCAAGACTTACCTCTTCCAAAACAGACTAATCAGTTCAATAAGGCAATCACAATAAAGCACTTGTCATTCATTGATACATGATAGGAAACGCGTCTCTAGAAGCAGGGCTGGTGTCCCAATACTGTACGAGCGTACTGTGTTACGCAGGAAAGAGGTACCTGTACACAATCTTCTCCCGGTGCAGATCCTCCAGCCCACAGCACAGCTCTGCTGCATAGAACACAGCTCTCTTCTCATCAAAGCCTGCCTGTCCCATGTGGTAGATATGGAACTTCAAATCTCCCCCATTCATGAGTGTAAGGACAAGGCACAGGGCGTCTTTAGTCTCGTAGGCATAGGCCAAACTCACCTGCAAAAAAGGTAAATGCAGTGTCAAGACCAGAGAGTATGGTAAAGCATATTTAAAAAAAAAAAAACACAACATGGCAAAACATAGTAAACTATAGCAAATGCATAGTATAGCCATGGGAAAAGTGGAAACAAATACTTTGAAGTTTTAAAACAGCTCCCATGTACTTACTACAAACCTACTGTTCACTTTTTCCAAGATCTGTTTCTCATTGAGCGCCATGGACTCTCCTTTCCTTTTTTTGATTCTCTTCTTTTCCAGCTTCTTGCAGGCATACATCTTCCCTGTCGCTCGCACCTGGCATGCACAAACCTGGCAGGGGGAGAAATGTGAAGGAATAAATAAATAAATAAATAAACAAACAAACAAACAAACAAATGGCCTATCAAGGGCAGTGTCGTGGGCCCGCGTCACACGGTTAATTAACTGTTAGTGTTAACATTATAGGGACTACAATAACTCGACTGCAAAACACCACTGTTCCCAATGGCTTGCTCTGTGCCTGTACCAAAACCCAGTGCTCTGCGTCGACTGGAGTAGCACAGCAAAATGTTCTGGTGCGGCGTCTCTACAGGATTGACTAGCACTGTCCAGTAAATCAAAAACCACATTAAAAATTAAGGAATATTTATTCAGGAGCAAGCTTGTAATGCAGTTCCACTGCTATAAAGAAGTTATTCATCAGACAATGAGACTCTAAAAGGGTGCAGTGCAGATAGGTTGCAGTCAGAGGTCAGAGGTGTGGAAGACACGCAGCTCTTACCTCTCCGAAGCCTCCCTTCCCCAACACTCGGTACTGCCGGAACGTGTACTTTGTCACAGGCTGCCTAGAGAACAGGGAAGGGGACAATGCGGCAAGGCTTTGAAACGGTGAGAAACAGATCCATCTCTACCACTGCAAATGATTTGGTATGGGAGCCAGGCACGGTCCCCTCATGTTAGAACCACACCCACCTCTCGAGCCACTTCCATTGCAGAAACCTGTTGAAGTGCATGCTGTCAAGGTAATCTGCAAAGGGAGCCACACTGAGATAGCCATGGATTAATCTGCAAGGCAATGAAATTGATGAAATCCATCGCTGTAATTAATATGTAGCTTAACACACATCAGCTCAAATACAGCCAGCTGAGCATGGCAACGTTTCAAACAACAACAACAACCTCTGCAACCACTCCAGTTTCTTGATCACACTGGAGCAATACATTTCAGAACCATTTATTGCACAGGAAAATGTTTTGCAACCATGGGGGAATTCCACCAGGGGGCATCATTTTGCAGAACAGGAAGGGACCCAGAACACCACGTTGCGACATCCTTAACCCTGAAATATTTCAGTCAGCTGTTTATCATGTCGTGTCACGTATGCAAGCCATAGTTGACTCGGATGGAGGTGACATTGAGCAAGTAATAGGATAGGCAGCTCCCCCTGGTTGAGATTTAATTATTTATTTATTTTAACCACCAAATTCTGTTGCCCAAGGGCCACTGAACAGTTTTCCAAAACAGTTTTCCTGTACATAAATAGATCCAAATTCACTGGGATGTTCAAAGTGCAAATCCCAGAGCAAAGCACATAAACTTAATGTTAAACTGAATTGTATGAATAGGTTTAAAAAAAAAATTATATATATTAGCTTTAAAATCAAGTAATTTCAGGGAATATGTACATTACTGATCTACTTATTTTTATTAACATTTAGCACAGTAAGGCATGGGGCTGATTTAAGAGATTTCAGTGATTAACATAGAATAATATGTCTATATCAGCAACTCTTTTAAAAAGGTTCCCTAGACCCCGCTTAGCCCTAACCTTGCTTACTACATTACATTATCTCTGGTGGGATAATGTGCTTCATATCCTGGCTTGGTTCTGCACATGCATGGGGAATGAGAGCAATGGATTAGAGTGTCTTGTTGTTTGTTAAACGTGGAGACTCACTTGTTGCACTCCTTAAAAAGCTCCTTGCAGGCCTCCTGCTCCAGCCTCTCAGCACAGCTGTACACCAGCTCCTCTGGGATCTCGGGGACATGCTCCTCCGACTGCAGGGACACAGTGACAGGGCACAGCATCAACACCCACAGCAGGGCTAACCCTGGCCCCACAGATCCCTTCCAGTCCAGCTCTTTATTCCAAGCAGGTCCTACATTAGTTCATGGCCTCTAGCAGCTTCAATTAATTCTTTACAACCTGCTTGGAGTGAAAACATAGACTGGATTTTCAAGGGCCAGAATTGAATACCACTGACCTGCAGCATTACAATTCCACATTCTGCAACAGGGCTCCAAACTCGCACCCCACCCAGCACCCAGTCCTGGGTTTCACAACAACCTTTAGTTAAAAGTATATTATTTAAAATGCTCAGGAGCCAGTAGCTTGATGTTAAATGAAGTGTTTCTCATTTACAGCTGCATGAACAGCTACTGCAGTACCAGTAAGACTACAGAATCAGGTTTGACTTGTTCATACTGTGATGAGAAGCGTGATCAGTTGCTTCAGAGAAGGATTTACGAGGAGCTCCTGATACTAGGAGCCCAACCATTACACACAAATCAGCAGCCAGCATTGGCAAAGCTATTGCCAGTCTAGCTCAGGGAAACAATACCATACCCTGGGGTTCAGGTGCTTGTCTATTAGCTGCTGCCCACACTCTTTTCTCTTCTCATCTGGTGCGACCTCATATTCAGCCTGTGGGGAAAACAAACACAAAACACACAAACAGATAAGAAGACCAGAATATAATAATCTAGCTAAAGGCTAAACGTTTTAATTGAACATGCAATTTTATGCGTGCAGCTGTTAACGCCCAGCATAACAGTCTCGTTTCTAAATGAGACAATTCGTACCATTCTGACAAACTCCTTTCCACCACCAGGAAGAGCTGAAGCTCCATTTATGGGTTCTAACCCTACAGACCTCGTCTCTCACTCGTGGGTCTGACAAGACTGATAAGCCCTTGTGAACATCAAATACCCACTTCAGATTCTCTTAAAATCTCAGTAATGCGTGAGCACTAAAACACCGGGGCTCCCCAGCTCGAGTGAAACTCAGTGGACCAGCCCAGAGTGAATCCCTATCGCCTATCTGCACCCTCACTGCTATGCATGAGCCTGCTTGCTGGTAATGTCACAGGAACAGAGCAGCATGTAAACATGAGACAAACAAAATCTCATGTCTCCAGGGAGCGGGTGGGGAGAAATTAAAAATAGGAGATGACCCGGCACTAATGTTATACCAGCGCGAATCACTGAGCATTGAAACAAAGCTAATAGGTGCAATAAAATGGGGAGGGGGGTGGGGGGCACACAGACATGCTGGCAGAGTTGAAGGGACAGAACATGGTCTCTGTTGCTTGTCTGGGTCAGTAAGAAGGGGGCGTGGAATCCTTGAGCTGGTTCCTTACCACAGCGTCCAGGAATCTGACACAGCGTGCGAGCTCGGGCCTCGTGTCGCAGAATTGCCGGAACAGCAAGCGTCCGATGGGCTGCTTATCACAGAGGTTGTGGTAGTCTTTCTCTGCGAAAAACACAACAGCTTTACCCAGGAGTAAAAACCGAACACGTGAACCGACCCCAGAGCCTTCAATGACCAACAGTGGACTCAGCCCTGGGAATCCTACCCCACGATGAATAACTTTCTACCAGCTTTTTACCTTTACCTGAAGAACAGAATGTACAGTCCATGCTTTTTTAAAAAAAAAATCTACTCCAATAATAACCTGTGACATCAGCTGGCTTTACATTACACACCTTTTAGAGGTGGAGACACTATTGCCCGCCATCTACGTTATACCACGGCAGCACAATAAAAATGCTGTGTACTATAAAAGTGAACTGGGATTTGCACAAACAAGATTATAAAAAATGTATAATTTTTCTATCAGTGACAGCTACAGTACTGCGCAAACACATTTGCATACCCTACAAAGGCGCTGTGTAAACAAGAGGTATGCAAACATTAGGGCCAGCAGCAGCCAACATTAACATGTGGATACAGCAATACAAACTACACCATGCTTTTCAATTTCAAACTGACTTTGCGTTTAAGCTTTGGAGTGTGTTGTACTGTTTAGGGGTAACTTTGACAGTTTCCAGTACCCCAGTCTGGTGTGTGAGGGTTATGTAATATTGCAGGTTATCCAGACTGGCTATGTCTGGGCTGCAACTGGTATTTAATAACCAGCAACAAATTATACTGTAGCATATGCAATGCAGTAATAAAACCCTGATCAAATTCAGCTACTGTACTGTATCAGCAAGTATGATCATTTGCAATCCCAGTTCAGTTTTTAAACAAAACAATATTTTACCTGTTAAAACATGTGTTCTGAGAGGAGCATTCCTAAAACAGCAGAGCTGCTGTACATTATATATATATATATATATATATATATATATATATATATATATATATATATATATTCCCCTCTTTAAATGCAAAATGATTACTTGAAATGTTACAGCGTTTTTTTTCAGTGTGTAATCGTTTTAGCAAACCTTGAACATGTAGACGTCAAATCGGCACACGTAATGTTACTCAAGGAGTATCACCCAAAGTCCTCATTGTGAGGTCTGACTTTGTCCCACTGAAACAGTGGCACTTGTCAATAACAGACTCGTTCCCACTATACTGCATTTGCCGGTCTGTCTATGAATAGCTGTATGCAGATCAATGGGGTTACTTTCACTTGTTTATTCTGGGTTCCCTATGACAGATATGTTGTCTGTCCTTTGTAGCTGGAATTTACTTTAAAATAAAAAAAAAAAAACCTAAAAATAGAGAGACATTTTCTAACAGCAAGTAGACATTAAAGGACTCAATACTGGGAAAACTCTTTTCTTTATCGTTGAATGCCTTCTCCCTCTGACATTTTCTTCCTTTTAAGAATTATATTCCATACTCAGGAGAACACATCCCTATTCCCCTCTCACTTCCAGATTTTACTTTGTTCTTTGCTAAGCGTATTAAAAAACAACATGAAAACAATATATATATATATAATATATATATATATATATATATATATATATATATATATATATATATATATATATATATACACACACACACACACACACACACACACACACACACACACACACACACATACACACACACACACACTGAAAACATGCAAATATCCCCCCATCCGCCACCCACCCCCGCAGGTAACATTCTAGGAATGGATATTTTTTCTTGGCATCTCCAAGTACAAATTTCATATACATGCAAAACTATGTATTACTTTGTCCCAGGCTTCCACATTACCAGCTGGACCAAACAATTAATTAAAAGAGGACACATTTTATATCTATCTATCTATCTATCTATCTATCTATCAATCTATCTACACACACACACACACACACACACACACACACACACACACACACACACACGGTTTAACACAATGATCTGTAGCTACATTCTACGGCAGCCCTTTTCTCTCTGTCAGTAAACATAGAAGCTGTGGGTTTCCTGTGTCACAGTGCTCAAAGATCATCTGCCCAAACAGTCTGCAAAAAGAAGGCATGATATGGCTCTCTCCGTCCAAAAAAGCAGGGAAAAACTCTGCAGGCAGATGCATTTATTTCGCATTTTACCATACTATATGTTGCTTGTTGACGACAACTGAACAGAACCCTTAACATTTAGGTCACTCAGCAGCTTCAACAGATCTTGCGAGCGATAGTGTGCAATGAAACAGTGAAAAAAAAAGACTTCTCCTGTGCGATATAACAGAATACTCTCTTCTCCCTTTAAAACGTAAGGGAACTAAACAACATTTCATAAGCTATACAATGCTTTGCATAGCAGAGCTATAAAAATAAATAAATAAATGTGTTTGCCTTCAAACTCTCTACGGCAACTCTTGCTTTGAGAAACGTGTTACTGTATTAAAAGCAACATGCTAGTTTTGATTTTCTTTCTTTTTTTAACTGTATGAATTAAAAGGTGAATGTGTTCTGACATGCTGCTGTACCCAGCTGAGGGAGAGGTGTGCAGCTGATGTACCGTCGATGGTAATGCAGAGTGTCATCACTTCCGCTGGGGCATGCAGCAGGTGAGAGTGTGGGAGTGAGAGAAGATAAAATGTGGTTTGCACAGGGAAGCCAGTTATCTGTGTGGAGAAACAGCAGCACAGGACCCATACCTGCTGACGTTTTATCTGCAGATTCTTTTACTGAAGCAACCTTGCACAAAAGTTGTACATAGAAGGCGTCAATATATTCCTTTCTCTAAGAAAAGATGTGAAATGCCCCATCTTGTTATTATATCAAGTACCCTACAAATAAAATCACAACGTACAGCATATAAAAAATGCTGGCTTGTGAGGCTGGATTAAGACAATAATAATATAGAGGAATGGTTAAGCATTGTGTCACATGTGATACAGAAATGGACATTGCAGGGTTAAGGGGGAAGAAGTCCTGGTTTTGTGGTTCTGCACAGACCTTGAGCTGAGAGAGGGTTCACAGTGTCAGTCTGATTTCTTCAGAACTTTCACTCACTGTGCATTTTGAATAGTTTCACATTGTACTGCCTATCACTTACACCACTATACAGTACTTAGAAAGCCTGCAACGCTTACTCTGTCTGTCACTAGACTAGCATTCAAGTACTCAAGCACAGTTTATCTTTCAAAGCAAAGGGACAAAAAACAATCAAGGAAGGCAGCTATTAAAATCAAAACTAAAATAATATTAGCTTCAATGTAGCCTCACTATGGGGCTTAAAGCTCTGGTTACATCTATCCCCAGCAATTTGTTTGCATTTGAAGCAATGGCTCTACACATTTCACCACAGCGCTATTAAACTGCCTTCATCTGAATAAAACTTCATTAACTACACATACAGTATCCTTCCATTCCTGCCGCGTGTTATTTATGTCTCTATCGATCGCTGTAAGAGTAGAGAACCACTTGTGTCCCTGTATGAATAAGTAGCCCCTTGGAAAGAGCAGGCTGCATTTTAACTGACGGATGTTGTTATTGCCGGTCATGTATTCGTGGTGCAGTGGTCCCCAATTCATCATCTGTCCATTTTTCTAAACAAACACATTATTCTAAAGACACCATTATGGGTTAGGAGACTGAGGCGGGATTATGAAAATTGAATCGTAGCCTAACCTTTAAAAACAAAAAGCACCAAAACAGTGATTGCTTTGTGTTCTATTAGTGCACACTGCAGGGGCATCCCCTATTCAGGGTCAATTTCTTAACACAGTCCACTTACAACAGTACAATGTCTTCATTAATCTTGGTAAACCAAAGCAAACAATGGGCCTTATGACCGCATTTGCAGCTGCAGTTTACTGTACATACATTACTGTGTAATGTGAAAAATACTAAATACAAAACCCAATGTAGCCTGAAGGCTTCCCCAGAGATGCATGGTTTATAATAACATGCAAGCTGGGGATAAAAACAAATCCCTACTCGGTTACCAGAATCTGTCAGCAGCCTCGCTATGAAGTGCACGCTTTTGGTGAAGGAACAAATGAATGACTCAATAAATAAATAAATAACTAGAAGAGTGATCAGCAAACAGGGGTCTCAAATCGACAGACAGAAATGCATTTTTTCAACACTTTTTTTTTTTTTTTGCAATTAACTATACATAGTGATATCATCCTGTAAAAGCCTTTAGAAAACTTATTATAACAGGAAAATATGTTTTATTAAGTTGTGACATTTCCCATTAAAAAATAAATACAAAAACGGAAGAGACTTTTTTCTAGCAGTGTGCAAAGAAAGCACTTGTTACTGGGTAGAAAGGGACCGAGGGCAATTAGTCGAATGCTTAATTGAAGCTTAATAAAAACCAAAAGCCATGACGATCAATAAGCGATGAAGCAAGTAATTGTTGCATCTACACAAATAACTAATTTGCAGTTGCACGTGTGGTATGTGTGTTGTTTAAAAGGACCTGTACCTAATTAGTAGGTGAAAGACGTCTGCCAAATAAACTAATAATAAATAAATGCATTATATTTTTAGCAATGGT
Organism: Polyodon spathula; assembly: GCF_017654505.1. Taxonomy (NCBI): domain Eukaryota; kingdom Metazoa; phylum Chordata; class Actinopteri; order Acipenseriformes; family Polyodontidae; genus Polyodon; species Polyodon spathula. The sequence continues at coordinate 36,698,485 of NC_054545.1, read as the reverse complement.
TAGCAGCGGGAACCTTAAGAAAACAAATGCATTTTCAATTTTATATTGATCGATACCCGTCATTCTGCTGGGCTCAAGCAGCATAACAGCTGTCAATGACAGAGCCCTCGGGTCCTTTAACAAAGCAATAGGGAGGGGCGATGTAAGGACTTGCGAAGGCAATCACAGAGTATCATGCTCCTCTGAAATCCTTGTGCTGATAACGCCACTAAATTAAATGAAGTTTTAGAACATGATATTGCCGCTGTAGTGAATTGCAATATTTGTACTGTTTAAAAAAATAAATAAAAAATGTACGAACATGTAGCTAGAGCAGCAACAACCCTCTTTACTGTGACGCCATGGAAATGTTGGCAGTCCCGTTATCAGATAACAGGAAGATGTGCGGTAACATTATGCAACCATAAAGCTTGGCTAATATTTAGAGAGGCACTGTCCTCTTTCTGACAACTTAACTTTCTGATTAAACTTGATTTAAACCAATGAGAAAGGCCATCTTAAGATCCTTCCATCACTTTTTAATATAAATTAATGCAACAAGTATTTCTGTACAAGACTGTGTATTAATTGTACACAGACGAAATATCAAATATGAAATAAATTAGCCCATGCAGTTAGCTTACTTTTATGTAAACACTAAGCGAACATCTATGTACACTTTAACAACGGTTAGCCACAATTCTGTGTGTCTACCACAATGTAGCCACACTATCCTAGATCCTTGACTGTTTCTAAAACTGAGAAGGGTTGGGCATGGTGAGCACTCAGGACAGTTTTGCAACCCTCTTCTCGGAGGTCAAAGACAAGAGATTGGGAGGTGTTCAATATGGTCTAACAAATCAACAATATATGAGATTACTGAATTACTATACAGCTGTGTAGCACTGAATTCAATCTAGATTTTGAATAAAGTTACGTTTATAATACTACAGCAGCTACTAGGGGTGTGAAAAAATAAATCTTAATATGGCTTAGTGTAAAGCACTGAAGCAAAGAGCACTCTAACTGAATGCAAAATATGCAGATAATAAAATAAAAATAAAAAAGCCTGGAATTCTGAACAGTATCCAAATCGCGTTGAGGTATAAGAAAAAAAACCATTTGATCAGTTTTTACTAACTTGTTATAAAATCAGGCTGACACAACCCCTTTCCCAACCACCCCTCCGTTCTTTACTGCACCATGTGTCAGGACTGAGGGGAACTTCCCCTTCTTCCTCCCACCACAGCTTCCTGTCTCTCTGCAAAACGCAAGGTGTGAGCAGACATGGGGCAACCTTCAAGTGCTGCTTGAACCCCTTGCTCACTGGCAGATTACAACAGCTCTCCGACAGCCAGGGCGAAGTTTGAAACGTGCGAACGTGGCCGTGAACACATACACATGAAGAAACAAAACAAAAACGTGGTGAGCTAACACTCAAAATCAGGTGGCCGTCAACAGAACAGTGTTTTATCCATGGAATGTCTGGATCGACAGGATCCTTTGAAGAAAGGTACCTAAATGCTCCTGTAAGCATTCAAATCCAGATGTACCACATAACAAACCAGTTATACAAATGAGAAATTGAACGGGGTAAACATGAAAGTACAAGACATACTTCATGTGACACGCTTCCCTTATCCACCAGATTCGGCTAGATTGGCTTTACCACAAATGGTGCTTCCGAGTAATTTTGTTTTTGACCATTTTGGTTGCAGTAATTGTTATTGAACTGTAAAAATCAGCATTTCTTGGCATGTAAAGGATGTTATAAAGCAAGTGTGAGCAATTTTGTTGACCTAAATAGTCTAAACAATAACACACAAAACCATTCTGCACGCTTCCTGTAATAAGGGTTAATAACACAGTATCATATAGAACATTTTAACACACAAGTCAACACTTACCTCACCTTAAAATCCATGCACACCGATATTGTACTTTGATTTTTCTAAGTCTGGACTGTGATCATATACTGGACACGGTAAAAAGCAATTCCTGCAGTACTGCTTACCTATGGTCTGTCGTAGCTCCTCACATAGACTGACATGGGGAAACTGCAGCATCTGTTTCCATTTTTTACTCTTGCCTTTTCTCTTCCCCCCACCTCCTGTTAAATGAAAATAAGAGAGACTTCAGGGGACGCAGATGGCTGAAAGCACTTCTGCACTGCCAGATATTTCACCAGCGTGTATCTGAGCAGATTCAAACTCTCATTAGCACAGATTAATATTAACAGCACTGTGTAATCTTATGCAGATGAAGGAAGGAAAAACATTTAAGACGCAAACACCAATTAAACAGTCTAAGCCAGTTGATATAACAGTAGGCAAGAAAGTTTTAACAACCCAATCCCCAAATCAACACCAGCATGACATTCTGTTACAGAAAATACAAGTAAAAGTGTTTCCAATTTCAAGCAGCAGTGGCTTCAAGGCTTTCTCTCCAATCTACATTTAAATAAAAGAATAGGAAAATTAGATTGCTGCACATGTAAGTGAAAGAAGTCTGCTGAAGACAATGACATGTTTGCATTATTTATTTGTATTTTCTGTTACGTTAAAATCAAGACAATGTTTCCTTCCTCTTTCATACCCAGGAGATCTAGAAAATGCATCCTTTCTTAATCAATTTACAGTTTGGTTTGTTACTCACTGAAACATTCAGCTAATCATTTCTGTTCCGTAACTCAAGGGGGTATAATGCTGTCGAATATAAATTGGAGGAATATTTCTAAATATTTTTTACTGAATATAGTTGTCCAGTGTACCCTGTGTAACTGAAAAAGACTATGCAAAAAAAAAAAAAAAGATAAATCCCTTAAATTCTGCATACTAGCAGTAATTATATAATCTTTGTAAAATAGATACATTACATAGATATGAGATAAAGCTGAAAAATGACACATAGGAGTTATTTAAATAGCAAAAACAAAGTACAGTGTAGTTGTGATAATAGATTTGAAGAGTTGGTACTGTTTATTAGATTAATTGCAACATGCACACATCTATCTCTCTCTAAATATCTATGGTACCTCTGAGGCACTGAAACAACCTTTTAATGTGGAGTTAGAGGAGATCTCTTCAGGCAGTCAGAGTGGGATTCCCACCCTCTGCAGGCAACTGTAGAGACAGGTATGGATGGGGCAACTGTGTTGAGAGCACTGGTGTGCCCAGACCTGTGTTTTACAAGCAGCTACAGAAGAATTGTACCAGTCAGGCGCAGCATGTCCCCCAAACACTCGGGGTCACTTGTTAAATCGTAAAAAGAAAACTTTTTACTTTATGTGATTTTTTTTATTTGCTCTTGACATACCAAAAAACCCTTGATACTTCCACATTCTGGCACATCCTGGAAGGTGAAGAGTTTACAGCCTTGAAAAGTACAAAGCGTTGTTTGTCTAAAATGAAACAAGGTAAAACAAAAAGTACACGGTGTACTTGTAAATCCACCTGAGCAGCAGCTCCACCTACACTCACTGCATGCAAGGATATTGAGCCAACATTTCTAACTGCTCTCGGAATCCAAATTCATGGTGCTTTGTGAGTTCCTTCCACCATGTCGGCAATTACAAACAAACCTAAGAGGTGGGATCCTGAGCACATCTATAGACAATCTAAAAAGAAAGAAAGCTGGCAGGAGTGCACAATAAGAGGCAGGTCACCCCACTGCTCTTAACCCAAGTGCACATCACAAACTGGAAACCCCCTTCACCACAGGGGAGTTCTGACTCAACAACATATCTTTATATAGCACCTTTCATAGTGGACTACCATCATAAAGTGCTTTACAGAGGTAGGCTGTGAACTGTGCATTGTGCAACACAGTAAGTCGGTCAGTGGCAGAGGTGGGATTTGAACAGGTGGCCTTCTAGTTACAAGCCCTGGACTTCAACCACTGGACCACACTGCCTCCACTACGTGTAGCAATTAGAAGGAAATGCACTTTAAAGAAACTCTTTGTTGATTAAAAAAAGAGGATCTACCAGTAGATATGTCAGCAGCACATTTCAATATGACGCTATGACGAGAGCTGGGCTGGGCCCTTGCATGAGATCAGCTATCTTGTTAACAAGGGTACCCTGTTGTGATGAGATGTACAGTAAGTGTGAAGGAGTTTAGGCATAAGCTGTAATATGCATCATCCCCAATGAGCAGAGATGGAAATACGACTCCTACTGCAGAGCAACTGCACCCATCCCAGGTTTTACTATGATCCTGGTTAGCCACACTGTACAGGTAACAAGCTCAGACGTTTCTTATTAAACTCACAGTAAAACCAGAAATGGATCAAACCGCTGTGCAATGGGAGTCTTACTGCCATCCCTGCCTGTTTGTTCACTGACGTATTCACTTCATTAAAATAATCAGAGAAGACTCAGCTTATGATTGAGTATGGTTTGTAATACAGTAACAGTAATTTAACAAAATACTATTCCAAATGACAGGAGGCAGCAATTTTGTACTGTCTGGAGTAACTACTACAGTCGCTACTGCCGAGCCCAACGACGTGCGAGTCCGTTAAAACGAACACTGTGGACTTGGGCTAGCAATAACACTATGAGCAGGACAGAGGCAATAACATGCATCAGATTATTAAAACTGCTACTGTAATAGAAACTAGGCAGAGAGATTAATAAAACTGTCAACCCGCTACAAACTAATAATGGCATACATTACAAAGACAAATTAACCGCTAATCGAAATGTGGGAACTACAATTGATAACAACAGTCAACAGCTGTTTTGAATAAAAAAATAAAATACGCGAATAAATAAACTCTGCTATCTACACCGGCCGCCCCAGCACGATGAATCCCCAGACTTTCCTAGCAGACAGCGTACCGCTCAATCGCTTACCTTCCCTCGCCTTAAGCAGCACGGTGTTGGCCACGATATTCTCGAGCTCCATGATTTCCTGGGTTGTGTTGCGTACTGCAGGTGCAGGCCCGGCCTCGTCCCCGAGTTGACAGTGTAAATGTGTCTCGTCCTCCCCCACCCCCCCAAGGCTCAACGGTAGCCTCCTCTGACACACTCCGCTATTACTTGCTCTCCGCCCAGAAGCATAAAGCCCTTGCCGCTTTGGCAGTCCCCCGTGTGTTTACTCACATTGCCCGATTGGTCTGATCAGTCGGTTCACGCCTACAATTTGGCAAAAGCCTCTCCCCCCACGTCCCTGAAACGCAGAGGGATGGGGAGTACCAATAGAAACCAGGGAAATCACCCAAAAACAGGATACTGCGCTCTGATTGGTCATTTACAGGTTATAGCCGGTGATGTATTTTTTCAGCACTAATCCACCTGCAGCATCGTCCTAATACAATTGAATAACATACAAATAAAAAGCACGTCACACGGTAAACAACAAAACAACGTTAAATAAGAAAACGTAGTTCCCACTCGCATAAAAACCCGCCATTAAATACCCGTGCAATCAAGAGCTGTGTGGTTACCAGCGACTTCACCCACAATAGCTCACTGACACTGAAATGCCACTACAGCATGTTATAATAAACTTGCTGCAGCCCAACTGTATATATTTATTTCGAGATAACTGTACAAAGTTTTGCAATAACAACCAGTAAAAATTTTGGAACAGTTCAAATTATATATAATCTTAGATATATAGAAATATAATATATATCATATATATATATATATATATATATATATATATATATATATATATATATATATATATATATATATATATATACACACAGGATGATGGGAAGTGACCCTTGTCACTGGATTCGAGCACAGCAGCAACTGACGTTTTTTGTTAAAAAACAGCCCTGCTTTTATAAAAGTTTACTGCGCCATGCCATTTGCGCACGCGTAGCGCAGCGCAGTAGAGAATGGTGAAGTCATGGTGTATCACAGGCAGTGTGGTGACACCACTTAAGGTCTCTTCGTGAAACAACTTTGTAGTAATAATAATATAATAATAATAATAATAATAATAATTATAATAATAATAATAATGTTAAACTGTATAAGACTCTACAGCACGGCCCAGGTAAAGCGTACCAATACAAAACAGAAGCAGTGCTGAAATCTCAGAACTCAAAAGAAAACAACAACAGCATGTCTCTCCTGCCTGTTGTGGTTTGTGTTACCCATGCTGGGTAATGACTTGGTGTCAGATTTCTTTTAAGTAGCTATTCATCATTTGCGTAATTTCCTCTAGTAGTCCACTACAGCGCACAGGTGCATTCCTCCGAGACCTCATCTTAAAATGAAATACTACTGTTGATTAACCCCGGCTTGGTATCCAGGGATTGGAGAAGGAAAGATAATTATTTGAGCGTTACAGGAGACGGCCTGACAGGAACCTTGCTTTGTCAATTAAATCGTAACTAAACACTATAACCTGCCTTTTCGGTGAAAGCTATTTCAGCTACAGTTTAGAGCTATTATAAATAATACAATCTGTATAGTTATTATTAAGAGGATGAAACAATAGTTAATGGCTTTTCTGAATCCCGTTTTTTTTTATTCTGGTGTAAATTAACTCTAAGGTGGGTTCTCATTTTAAACCTTTCATTTTCGTCAATTCTGTCATCTTCTCCAATCAGACAGCAGGGACACTACCGTTATTATGAGAAACACAAACACTGGCGCGTCATCTCAATTTTCAAAAGGGCATTTCAAAGGTTACTGTGAGCTGAGAAAATCAATTTGATTGATTTAAGTTTACTGCTTTTGTTATAACTGAAAATACAATTACAGGAAAGGCATGACCCTAATCACAGCTGGATAAGGTATACAGAGCACATTAAAAGCAAAGCATAGGGTAGCAAAGTATACGCACAGAAATGTAAAGAATTCAAACTGCACCACAGCAGCAATTATTTTGATAGTTTCTGT